>NC_083108.1:60990791-61275906 GCF_949774975.1 Lagenorhynchus albirostris
ATTCCATTGTACATATGTGCCACATCTTTATCCATTCATCTGTCGATGGACATTTAGGTTGGTTCCATGTCCTAGCTATTGTAAATAGTGCTGCACTGAGCATTGTGGTACATGTCTCTTTTTGAATTATGATTTTCTCAGGGTATATGCCCAGTAATGGGATTGCTGGGTCGTATGGTAGGTAGTTCTATTTTTAGTTTTTTAAGGAACCTCCATACTGTTTTCCATAGTGGTTGTATCAATTTACATTCCCACCAACAATGCATGAGGGTTCCCTTTTCACCACACCCTTTCCAGCATTTAATGTTTCTAGATTTTTTGATAATAGCCAACCAGCATGAGGTGATACCTCACTGTCATTTTGATTTGCATTTGTCTAATAATTAGTGATGTTAAGCATCTTTTCATGTGCCTCTGGCCATCTGTATGTCTTCCTTGGTGAAATGCCTATTTAGGTCTTCCACCCATTTTTTAATTGGATTGTTTGGTGCTTTGATACTGAGCTCCATGAGCTGTTTGTATATTTTGGAGATTAACCCTTTGTCTGTTGTTTCATTTGCAAATATTTTCTCCCATTCTAAGGGTTGTCTTTTTATCTCGTTTATGTTTGCTGTGCACAAGCTTTTAAGTTTAATTAAGTCTCATTTGTTTATTTTTGTTTTTATTTCCAGTTACTCTAGGAGGTGGGTCAAAAAGATCTTCCTGTGGTTTATGTCAGAGTGTTTTTCCTATGTTTTCCTCTAAGAGTTTTATAGTGTCTCGTATTACATTTAGGTCTTTAATCCATTTGGAGTTTATTTTTGTGTATGGTGTTAGGGAGTGTTCTAATTTCATTCTTTTACATGTAGCTGTCCAGTTTTCCCAGCACCACTTATTGAAGAGGCTCTCTTTTCTCCATTGTATGTTCTTGCCTCCTTTATCAAAAATGAGGTGACCATATATGCGTGGGTTTATCTCTGGGCATTCTATCCTGTACCATTGATCTATATTTCTGTTTCTGCGCCAGTACCATACTGTCTTGATTACTGAAGCTTTGTGGTATAGTTTGAAGTCTGGGAGCCAGATTCCTCCAACTCCATTTTTCTTTCTCAAGATTGCTTTGGCTATTTGGAGTCTTTAGTGTTTCCATACAAATTTTAAGACTTTTTCTTCTAGTTCTGTAAAAAATGCCATTGGTAATTTGATAGGGATTGTATTGAATCTGTAGATTGCTTTGGGTAGTATAGTCATTTTCACGATATTGATTCTTTTAATCCAAGAATGATATATCTCTCCATCTGTTGATGTCATCTTTGATTTTTTTCATCAGTGTTTTATAGTTTTCTGAGTATGAGTCTTTCACCTCATTAGGCAGGTTTATTCCTAGGTATTTTGTTCTTTTTGTTGCAATGGTAAATGTGATCATTTCCTTAATTTTTCTTTCTGATTTTCCGTTGTTGGTGTATAGGAATGCCAGATATTTCTGTGCATTAATTTTGTATCCTGCAACCTTACCAAATTCATTGACTAGTTCTAGTAGTTTTCTGGTGGCATCTTTAGGATTTTCTATGTATAGTATCATGTCATCCGTAAACAGTGACAGTTTTACTTCTTCTTTTCCAATTTGTATTCCTTATATTTCTTCTTCTTCTCTGATTGCTGTGGCTAGGACTTCCAAAACTATGTTGAATAATAGTGGTGAGAGTGGACATCCTTATCTTGTTCCTGATCTTAGTGGAAATGCTTTCAGTTTTTCACCATTGAGTATGATGCTTGCTGTGGGTTTGTCATATACGGCCTTTATTATGTTGAAGTAGTTTCCCTCTATGCCCATTTTCTGGAGAGTTTTTATCGTAAATGGGTATTGAATTTTGTCAGAAGCTTTTTCTGCATCTGTTGAGATGATCATATGGTTTTTATTCCTTAATTTGTTAATGTGGTGTATCACATGATTGATTTGTGTATATTGAAGAATCTTGCATCCCTGGGAATCCCCCTTGATCATGGTGTATGATTAATATGTGTTGTTAGATTCTGTTTGCTAGTATTTTGTTGATGATTTTTGCGTCTATGTTCATCAGTAATATTGGTCTATAATTTTCTTTTTTTGTGATATCTTTTTCTGGTTTTGGTATCATGCTGATTGTGGCTCCATAGAATGAATTTGGGAGTGTGTCTCCCTCTGCAATTTTTTGGAAGAGTTTGAGAAGGATGGGTGTTAGCTGTTCTTTAAATGTTTGATAGAATTCACCTGTGAATCCATCTGGTCCTGGACTTTTGTTTGTTGGAAGATTTTTAATTATGGTTTCAATTTCATTACTTGTGATAGGTCTGTTTATATTTTCTAGTTCTTCCTGGTTCAGTCTTGGAAAATTGTACCTTTCCAAGAATTTGTCCATTTCTTTGTGGTTGTCCATTTTATTGGCATATAGTTGTTTATAGTAGTCTCTTGTAATCCTTTGTATTTCTGCAGTGTCAGTTGTGATTTCTCCCTTTTCATTTCTAATTTTATTGATTTGCATCCTCTCCCTTTATTTTCTTGATGAGTCTGGCTAAGGGTTTACCAATTTTGTTTATCTTCTCAAAGAACCAGTTTTTATTTTTATTGATCTTTGCTATTGTTTTCTTCATTTCTCTTTCATTTATTTCTGCTCTGATGTTTATGATTTCTTTCCTTCTGCTGACTTTGGGTTTTCTTCATTCCTCTTTCTCTAGCTGTTTTAAGTGTAGGGTTAGATTGTTTATTTGAGATTTTTCTTGTTTCTTGAGGTGAGATTGAATTGTTATAAACCTTCCCTATTAGAACTGCTTTTGCTGCGTCCCATAGGTTTTGGGTTGTCATTCGTGTTTTCATTGTCATTTGTTTCTATGTATTTTTTCATTTCTTTATTGATTTCTTCAGTGATCTCTTGGTTATTTAGTAGTGCACTGTTTAGCCTCCATGTGTTTGTGATTTTTACAGTTTTTTCCTGTAATGGATTTCCAATCTCATAGCGTTGTGGTCAGAAAAGATACTTGATACGATTTCAATTTTTCTTAAATTTTCCGAGGCTTGATTTGTGACCCAAGATGTGATCTATCCTGGAGAATGTTCTGTGTGCACATGAGAAGAAAGTGTATTCTGCCATTTTTGGGTGGAATGTTCTATAAATATCTATTAAATCTATCTGGTCTGTTGTGTCATTTAAAGCTTGTGTTTCCTTATTTATTTTCTGTTTGGCTGATCTGTCCATTGGTATAAGTGATGTGTTAAAGTCCCCTACTATTATTGTATTACTGTTGATTTCTCCTTTCATGGTTGTTAGCATTTGCCTTATGTATTGAGGTGCTCCTATGTTGGGTGCATAAACATTTATAATTGTTATATCTTCTTGGATTGATCCTTTGATCATTATGTAGTGTCCCTCCTTATCTCTTGTAACAGTCTTTATTTTAAAGTCTATTTTATTTGATATGAGTATTGCTACTCCAGCTTTCTTTTGATTTCCATTTGTGTGGAATATCTTTTTCCATCCCTTCACCTTCAGTCTGTATATGCCCCTAGGTCTGAAGTGGGTCTCTTGTAGACAACGTATATACGGGTCTTGTTTTTGTATCCATTCAGCCAGTTTATGTCTTTTGGTTGGGGCATTTAATCCATTTACGTTCAAAGTTATTATCTATATGTATGTTCCTATTACCATTTTCTTAATTGTTTTGGGTTTGTTTTTGTGGGTCTTTTTCTTCTCTTGTGTTTCCTGCCTAGAGAAGCTTCCTTAGTGTTTGTTGTAGAGCTGGTTTGGTGGTTCTGAATTCTCTTAGCTTTTGCTTGTCTGTAAAGCTTTTGATTACTCTGTTGAATCTGAATGAGATCCTTTGCTGGGTAGAGTCATCTTGGTTGTAAGTTTTTCTCATTCATCACTTTAAGTATATCCTGCCACTCCCTTCTGGCCTGCAGAGTTTCTGCTGAAAAATCAGCTGATAACCTTATGGGGATTCCTTTGTATGTTATTTTTTGTTTTTCCCTTGCTGCTTTTAATAATTTTTCTTTGAATTTAATTTTTGTTAGTTTGATTAATATGTGTCATCTGTTTTTCCTAGGGTTTGTCCTGTATGGGACTCTCTGTGCTTCCTGGACTTGGGTGACTATTTCCTTTCCCTTCTTAGGGAAGTTTTCGACTATAATCTCTTCAAATATTTTCTCAGACCCTTTCTTTTTCTCTTCTTCTGGGACCCCTATAATTCAGATGGTGGTGAGTTTAGTGTTGTCCCAGAGGTCTCTGAGATTGTCTTCAATTCTTTTCATTCTTTTTTCTTTATTCTGCTCCTCAGCAGTTATTTCCACCATTTTTGTCTTCTGGCTCACTTATTTGTTCTTCTGCCTCAGTTATACTGTTATTGATTCCTTCTAGTGTATTTTTCATTTCAGTTATTGTGTTGTTCATCTCTGTTTGTTTGTCCTTTAGTTCTTCTGGATCTTTGTTAAACATTTCTTGTATTTTCTCAGTCCGTGCCTCCATTCTGTTTCCAAGTTTCTGGATCATCTTTACTGTCATTACTCTGAATTCTTTTTCAGGTAAATTGCCTAGTTCCTCTTCATTTATTTGGTCTTGTAGGTTTTTACCTTGCTCCTTCATCTGTGACATATTTTTTTGCCATGTCATTTTTTTTTTTTATTTTTATGAGTCGGATTGTGTTCCTGTCTTACTGGGTGTTTGGCCTGAGGCTTCCAACACTGGAGTTTTTAGGCTGTTGGGTAGAACTGGGTCTTGGTGCTGAGATGTGGACCTCTGTGAGACCTCACTCCGATGAATATTCCCTGGGGTCTGAGGTTCTCTGTTAGTCCAGTGGTTCTGACGTGGAGCTCCCGACCCCTGGCTCATGAACCAAGATCCTGCAAGCCAAGTAGGGTGGCCAAAAAAAAAGAGAACAATAATAAAGCAAAAAATAAAATTAGACTAGGAAACTAACAATTATGTTAGGAAGAATATAAAAATAAAAATATAGATGAATCAATAACCAGAAGGTACAACAGTACCAAAATAGTAAAAAGAGGAGAAGGGAAAAGAAAAAAAAAGTGGGCGGGGAAAAGCCTTGGCTGTGGAGGGTGGGGTGTAAGCAAGGGTGAGGTTTGGGTGGTGGGCGGGGCCAATGCTTAGGACCCACAGGGCTGGAAAAGGCCCTGGGGGCTGTGGGGGGTGGGGCTTAGGCTCAAGGAACAAAAGGGGCCCAGGTGTGCCTCCTACCCCTGGTCTCAGAGGGCGGGGGACCTCACCTGGGAGCCCAGCAGGCTTCCTGGGCTTGTGTGGGTGGGGCAAACAGCCTCCATTCCTCCCCTCCTCCCCGGCTCCTCCTGGATGGCTCCTGATCCACTTCATTTATGCTATTTCTCTAGGCACTTTCTTGTACGTATTTTGGGACCAGGTCGTTTAGGAGCACCTTAAGTTTTGGAAGGCCTGTTTGAACTTTATAGAGACTATTGATAAGTGCTTTAATTTGCGCTGTCCATGGATTTCTTCTTTCATGCATTTTGGGGTGGAAAGGACCTCTGACAGGCTTTTTAGTTCCACCTGGCCCTTTACCTGGGGGGACACTTGAAAATAGAGAAGTTGGCTTCATTGTCAAGGTCACGGGGAGGGTGGCAGGAGCCTAACCCTCAGTGACCCGTTGTCTGCACTCCTAACCTGACAAGTGCCTTCTCCCTCTTGCTTGCCCCCTCTTTCACCTGAATTTGTTTGTCCAGCAAAGTGCTAGGACTTTCTTCCGTGGTTTTTTTTTTTGTGCTGTTCATGCTGTCTGGACTACTTTAGTTGGAGAGGTAGAGGACAAACTGTATGTCTTTCTTGGTTTATTTCTCTTTATTCTTTGTTACTGTGGGTGTTTGGCCAGCTGCACAGCTTCTGCGTAGACATGGTCGCCAGGGGTGTGGAGTGCAGAGGCTGAGGGCCTGAGTCCCCCGGGCAGGGGAAGGGCTCTTATTCTTGTCTTTTGTGGTGGGGAGGTCATGAGGGTGCTGCAGCCTGGTCCTGCTTCTCTGGAGAAGCCACGCTGGTGTGGTCCAGAGGCTGGCTTTCCAGTGGGAAGAATCCTGTAAGTTGAATCTTGTGACAGTCTAACCTTGCAGCCTTCAGCTTTCTGACCCTGGTCTTACCTGTCTATAAAGGAGAGGTGGGTAAAATTACTTGACTGTGGGGAAAGACCAGCCATGTAATAGATGTGAAACAATATTACAGTGTAAAGAAATACATACAGATAATCAGGTATTATTTTGTTATTATTTGAAATGCCCATCAGAACTTAGAAATGACTCAGGGGTCTTCTTTAAGATGAGGTGTTTGACAGCTTGAAGTTCTGTGATTCAGGGAGTCTGTATGGGGAGCGTCTGGGGTAGGTGACTGGAGGGGGTCACCACAGAGGCGGGGACTGGGAAGGAGCGGAGCTTCTGCTGAGCCCCACGGAGTGCATGTCCGCCTCACCCCGCACTTCCCTCCCCACCCTGGAGGCAGATGTGGCAGGAAGCTAGGTGGGGCACAGGGCAGGAAGCTCTGAGATGCCCTAGCGCTGCTGATCATGCTGCTGCTGGTGTGCAGAATGGTTTGTAGCCGAGTGCCATCCTGAACAACCCCCTCTCCCTTTCCTTTGTGAAAGCTGGCAGGGGTTAACAAGGGTTCCTAAGTGCTCTGAATCTCCATGGATAAGTGTGCTGCAGCAGGGAACATGGTGTCCAGGCTCTGACAAGTCACGCACTGGATTAGACACACTGAGTTTTCACCTGTGTTGGGGGTTTGTCAGTCCCAGCTATGGGGGCAGCTCCTGTTCCTTCTTGTCTTCTTGGGTAGTAATATCCCCTGTCCTTAGGAAGAAGCAGGCAGGGTTTCCCCTGTGGGTTGGGACCGGGCCAGAAGGGTGGGCTTGGCCCATCATGGGCGAGAAGATAAGATTTACTCTCTTGCTTAAAAGTTCTCCTGTTTCAGAGACAAGGACCAGGAGCCAGGCTCTCCTGTCCTTTAATCGCACGCAGTCCTTCAAAAACAGGTCGGATTTGCCTTCCTGCCCATGGCCCACCCAGGTGAGTGAGTGGCATGGCTGAGCAGGTGTGATGAGTTTCCGCTTCCCCAGAATGTGGGCAGGGCAGGCTCGTCACGGGTGAGAGTGCCATTGGGAGCACGATGGCTGGGTGGAGTCATGTTGCGTTGTCCCCAGAAGCTTGCCAGATACAGGTTTGGGGTGTTTTTCAATAATGGCTTTGTCATTTGTAATGGCTGCTGTTTCTAATGTTTATTATAACTTCACAAGAGTCAGTTGTCTGTTGGATTTTGGGAATGAATTTGTCGTCTTGTTGAGATGAACCTGGTATGTGTGACTGTTTCTCCCCAAGCCATGTATTAATTCATCATTATTATTATTTTAAATTTATTTTAGTTATTTTTTGTTGCTGCACGCGGGCTTTCTTTTTTCTAATTGTGGCGAGCGAGGGCTACTCTTCCTTGCAGTGCACAGGCCTCTCATTGCAGTGGCTTCTCTTGTTGCGGAGCACAGGCTCTAGGTGCGTGGGCTTCATTACTTGTGGCACGTGGGCTCAGTAGTTGTGGCTCACGGACTCTAGAGCACAGGCTCAGTAGTTGTGGCGCACGGGCTTAGTTGCTCCATGGCATGTGGGATCTTCCTGGACCATGGCTCGAACCCGTGTCCCCTGCATTGGCAGGCGATTCTTAACCACTGTGCCACCAGGGAAGCCCAGTTCATCATTATTGATGGGTATGTTTTATCTCTGTCTCCACACACTCACATACTCACATAATGCTCTATGTATATAATACATAATGTACAATATATAACATGTATAATTTGTACATAATATACTGTCTTTATATGTCAGGAAGATGTGTTCACCTGTTCCCTGTAACAGTTCTTACCAGCTCAAGTCCTTATCTCTGAGATGTGTGTTGGCCTTAGGAGCTGTCTGTTCTCTTTTCTGGTCACCCCATTGGTGTGTGTTGTGACTTTCTCTCAAGGTGGGGCAGAGGGTCAGTGGAGAAGGAGGCCACAGTTCTTTCTGTGAGAGAGAGCTCAAGTCAGTGCATGTGTGTCCAACAGTGAGCTGGACATCAAGATGAAGAATGGAGACCAGCATGGCCTTAGGCCAGTGGACATGAACTGGATGCTGAGGCCAGGCTCACACAGGCCGGGCACGTGTGGACTGAGGAATGGCAGCCGCTCACCCTCCTTCTCAGGGTTTCCATTTGTTTTTGTTTGTTTTTAACATCTTTATTGGAATATAGTTGCTTTACCATGGTGTGTTAGTTTCTGCTTTATAACTCAGGGTTTTCATTCTGCTCAGCATTACAGAGCACCTGTTATCACTGGAGCCCTGTGTTTGGTGCCGGGGACATAGGAATGATGTGTATTTCTCGCCTTCAAGGAGCTACCCTGCCTGGTGGAGACCGAAAAGTGGAAAGTGAAATGGGGTAGCAGTGCTGTAAGAGAGGGCTGCGTGTGATGGGAGCCCTGCAGGGCAGAGGCCCAGGCTGACGGTGGCGTGGGGGCCAGGTCCAGGTGAGGGTATTGCTGGCAGGGGTGCCTCGTGGAGATGCTTAGGATTGGCTGGAGCGTGGGGGTCGCAGTGGGAGTGGAGGGAGATGAGAACCGGAAGGGAGGCAGCGGCTGGACTACAAAAGGCCGTGGATGCTCCCGAGGGTGAGCTACATCCTCAAGACAGCGGGGAGCAACTGAGGAACATTGAGCAGGGAAGCAGCCTGATGAAATTTGCATTTCAGAGAGCCACTTCTATGCCCCAGACCTTTGATAAGTGCTCTGGTTATCTCTTAATAAGTACTGGAAATGAACTTCATGTTCTGTAGATAAATAGCCTTTCCTTGAGTGTCTTTTCCACTGATGTCAGACTTCTAATAAACACTGAGTAGGCTTGTGCAGCCAGACTGCCTCATTTTCACATCAGGGGTAATTGTGAAGATTGTCCCTTTCAGCCCAGCTCTGCTGCCTAGGGGCAGGCTCAGCCTTGGAGCTCTGGAGGTTCTGGGGCATTTCTGAGCTCTTGTCACTACACTGTGTCCCCATTAGTCTGGAGTAGTTGGTGCATGGACATCTTTAATACTCAGCCAACACAGTCATCAAATTCCTGATTGTAAGTGACTGTTCACTCAGAGATCTGTGTTGATAACATAGTATTTATCAGTGAGAAATGAGTTTTATATCCTGACCAAGATTCACAGTAAGAAATAAATGTTATATTGTGACCCAGTGCGCACATACCAGTCCCCACATACACACCACTGGATGGAAGTTCCTTCCTTCCTTCTTCCCTTCCTTCCTTTCTTCCTTCCTTCCCTCCCTCCCTCCCTCCCCCCTTCCTTCCTTCCTTCCCTCCTTCCTTCCTTCCTTCCTTCCTTCCTTCCTTCCTTCCTTCCTTCCTTCCTTCCTTCCTTCCTTCCTTCCTTCCCTCCCTCCCTCCCTTCTTTCCTCTGCATTGGGTCTTAGTTGCAGCATGCAGGATCTTTGTTGCTGCATGCGGAATCTTCATTTCAGCATACAGGATCTTTTAGTTGTGGCATGCGGGATCTAGTTCCCTGACCAAGGATTGAACCCGGGTCCCCTGCATTGGGAGCGTGGAGTCCTAGCCACTGGATCACCAGGGAAGTCCCCTGGATGGAAGTTTCTTGAAGCAGTCCTCACTCTTACTTACTAAGATGTACTCTTTCCCTCTGTTAGAAAGTATTGGTTATGATCTACTTCGTTAATTTCAGAGCTCACTAATGGATCATAACCCAAAGCTGGAAAACATTGTCCTGTGAGACAAGGGTCCCCAACCCCTGGGCCATGGACCAGTACAGGTCTGTGGCCTGTTAGGAACCCGGCTGCACAGCAGGAGGTGAGAGGCAGGCGAGTGAAGCTTCATCTGTATTTACAGCCACTCCCTGTCTCTCGTGTTACCGCCTGAGCTCTGCCTCCTGTCAGATCAGTGGCAGCATTAGATTCTCATAGGAGTGCGAACTCTACTGGGAACTGTGCATGAAAGGGATCTAGTTTGTGCGCCCCTTACGAGAATCTAATGCCTGATGATCTGAGGTAGAGTTGAGGTGGTGATGCTAGTGCTGGGGAGCGGCTGCAAATACAGATTATCATTAGCAGAGAGGTTTGACTGCACAGAGACCATAATTATTCAATTACTTGCAAACTCATATCAAAACCCTATCAGTGAGTGGCAAGTGAAAACAAGCTCAGGGCTCCCACTGATTCAGCATTATGGTGAGTTGTGTGATTATTTCATTATATAGTACAATGTAATAATAATAGAAATAAAGTGCACAATAAACAATGCATTTGAATCATCGCAAAACCATCCCCCTGCCCAGGTCTGTGGAAAAATTGTCTTCCACGAGACCGGTCCGTGGTGCCAAAAAGGTTGGGGACTGCTGCTGTAGGAACGTACAGTCCTGGGTACCGGACACTGCTGTGGCGTTTCCTTGTGTGTGTGGGCAGAGCGGAGGATGCAGGGGGACATGTGCATCCGTGTTAGATATCACGGGGAGTCTGAGTTGGGGCTGAATGCAGTTGTCAGTGAGCCCACGTGAACACATTTGAAAACAAGTTTTCACTTTGCCTTTATTCACTTGAGTTGACCATGTAGACTGTCCTGGATGATTCCTGCTGTGCTGATGCTCAGTGTGATAATAATGCTGCCGAGCGATTCCTGTCAGGCACTTAACGTAGACCCTACGTAGTTTAGTGTTTGCATCAGCCCTATAGGGCCACTTTTATATATTATTCATAATGAAAGTGCAAGAGGCGATGCTCTGTCCATTTTCTCTTCTGCCAGAGTGGCCAAGAGAAAGTGTAGAATGGTACATGGAGCTGTCTGCTTTCTGTGACATCAGGACTTGCCTCATTTTTAGATGTGGGCAATGTCTCCTTCATGGTTTTTGGTCCTTCTACCTTTTCTCATCAGAATATGCTACCAAGGTGTTCAGACTAAGCTAGTGGCACCAGGAAGGTTTTGCTCTCCTTGAGAAACCAGGTTTCAATGGAGGAAGTAGAGATGGCTGTTGGGGAGGCTTTCCTCTGGGGTTTGGATGGCTCCTGAATTGCTGCCTGTGTTCATCTCTCTCTGATGCTTATTGGGAACAGTCTACAGAGAAATGGATATTGAGGAGCCAGGTCTGTGAAATGCAGCTAAGACACGGGATGGTGTAGTGTGCACTAAGATCAGGGCCGTCCCCAGCGGCACAGCATTCCATCCCTGCTGCTGCTGGACCCCAAGCCACAACTTGATGTCATCTCCTATGCTTCACTGCGGACTGTCCTAATCCCCTGTGGAAACACTGCCTTCCAGTAGGCAGACCTAGTCTGTCAGAACCTAGATTCAAGGAACTGCTCAGTCAGGGAACAGACATCTTTTTACTAATGCATATGTTTTTATTTTATTTTATTAAAAATTTTTTTATAAAGTATGAATTTTAAAATTTTTAATTAATTAATTAATTTATGGCTGTGTTGGGTCTTCATTGCTGTGTGCGGGCTTTCTCTAGTTGCAGCGAGCAGGGGCTACTCTTCTTTGTTGTGCGTGGGCTTCTGATTGGGGTGGCTTCTCTTGTTGTAGAGCACAGGCTCTAGGCTTGCGGGCTTCAGTAGCTGTGGCATGCGGGCTCAGTAGTTGTGGCTAGCGTGCTCCAGAGCACAGGCTCAGTAGTTGTGGCACACGGGCTTAGTTGTTCCATGGCATGTGGGATCTTCCCAGACCAGGGTTCGAACCCGTGTCCCCTACATTGGCAGGCGGATTCTTAACTACTGTGCCATCAGGGAAGTCCCTTAATTTTTAATTTAAAAAAATTTTAAAATTGAAGTATAGTTGATATACAATGTTATGTTAATTTCTGGTACACAGCAAAGTGATTCAGTTATACATATATATACATTCTTTTTTTAATATTCTTTTCCATTATGGTTTATCATGGATATTGAATATAGTTCTCCATGCTATACAGTAGGACCTTGTTATTTATCCGTTTTATATATACTAGTTTGCATCTGCTATTTCCAGCCTCCCACTCCATCCCTCCTCCAACCCCCTCCCCCTTGGCAACCACAAGTCTGTTCTCTATGTCCATGAATCTGTTTCTGTTTCATAGATAAGTTCATTTGTGTCATATTTTAGATTTCACATATAAGTGATATCATATGGTGTTTATCTTTCTCTTTCTGACTTGCTTCACTTAGTATGATAATCTCTAGTTGCATCCATGTTGCTGCAAGCATATGTTTTTATTTATGAGGGGAGATTCATTATAGGATTCCTTAAGACATCAGGAATTTCTATACAGGCATACCTTGGAGATATTGCAAGTTTGGTTCTAGGCGACCACAATTAAGTGAATATCACAATAAAGCAAGTTGCATGAATATTTTGGTTTTGCAGTGCATATAAAAGTTATGTTTACTCTAGACTGTAGTCTATTAAGTGTGTAGCAGCATTATGTCTAAAGAAACAAGGTATATAACTTAATTTAAAAATACTTTATTGCTAAAAAATGCTAATCATTATCTGAGCCTTCAGTGAGTCATAATCTTTTTGCTGGTGGAGGGTCTTCCCTCAGTGTTGCTGGCTGCTGACTGATCAGGGCAGTGGTGTTCAAGGTTGGGGTGGCTGCGGCTATTTCTTAAAATAAGACAGCAATGAAGTTTGCTGCATTGATTGACTCTTCCTTTCAGGAACGATTTCCTTGTAGCATGCAGTGCTGTTTGACAGCATTTAACCCACAGTAGAATTTCTTTCAAAATTGGATTCAGTCCTCTCAAACCCTGCTGCTGCTATATCAACTAAGCTTATGGAGTTTTCTAAATCCTTTATTGTCATTTTGACAGTCTTCACAGCATCTTCACCAGGAGTAGATTATATTTCAAGAAACCACTTTCTTTGATTATCCATAAGAAGTAACTCCTCATCTGTTCAAGTTTTATCATGAGATTGAAGCAATTCAGTCACATTGTCAGGCTCCACTTCTAATTCTAGTTCTTTTGCTGTTTCTGCCACATCTGCAGTTATTTCCTCCGCTGAAGGTTTGAACCCCTCAAAGTCATCTATGAGGGTTGGAATCAACTTCTTCCAAACTCCTGTTAACATTGATATTTTGACCTCTTCCCATGAATCATGAGTGTTCTTAATGACATCTAGAATGGTGAATCCTTTCCAGGGGGTTTCAGTTGACTATGCCCAGATCCGTCAGAGGAATCACTGTCAATGGCAGCTATAGCCTTATGAACTGAATTTCTTTTTTTTTGATCATTTATATTTGATTTGATTTGATTTTGATTTAAAAAAAATTTTTAACATCTTTATTGGAGTATAATTGCTTTACAATGGTGTGTTACACAATGGTGTGTTAGTTTCTGCTTTATAACAAGGTGAATCAGCTATACATATACATACATCCCCATATCTGCTCCCTCTTGTGTCTCCCTCCCACCCTCCCTGAATTTCTTAAATAATAAGACTTGAAAGTCGAAATGACTCCTTGATCCATGGGCTGCAGAATGCATGTTGTGTTAGTAGGCATGAAAACATTAATCTCCTTGTCTGTCTCCATCAGAGCTCTTAGGTGACCAGGTGCATTGTCAATGAGCAGTAATATTTTGAAAGGAACCGCTTTTTCAACAACTGGCTTAAAATATTAGGTAAACCATGTTATAAACAGATTTGCTGTCATCCAGGCTTTGTTGTTCCATTTCTAGAGCATAGGCAGAGTAGATTTAGCATAATTCTTGAGCACCCTAGAATTTTCAGAATGGTAAATGAGCATTGGCTTTAACTTAAAGTCACCAGCTGCATTAGCCCCTAGCAAGAGTCAGCCTGTCTTTCGAAGCTTTGAAGCCAGGCAATGACTTTTCCTCTCTAGCTATGGAAGTCCTGGATGGTACCTTTTTCCAATAGAAGCCTGTTTCATCTACATTGAAAATCAGTTGTTTAGTGTAGCATCTTCATTAATGATCTTAGCTAGATCTCTGGATAGCTTGTGGCATCTTCTATATCAGCACTTGTTGCTTCACCTTGCACTTTTATGTCATGGGATGGCTTCTTTCCTTAAACCTCATGAACCAGCCTCTGCTGGCTTCAAATTTATCTTCTGCAGCTTCCCTACCTTTCAGCCTTCATAGAATTGAATAAAATTAGGGCCTTGTTCTGGATTAGGTTTTGGCTGAAGGAAATGTTGTGGCTGGTTTGGTCTTTTATCCAGACCCCTAAAAATTTCTCCATATCAATAGTAAGGCTGTTTTGCTTTCTTATCATTCCTGTGTTCCCTGGAGTAGCACTTCTCATTTCCTTTAGGAGTTTTACTTTTGCATTCATAGCTTGGCTGATTGTTTGGTGTAGGAGGCTAGCTAGCTTTTGGGCTCTCTTGGCTTTCGCCATGCCTCCCTCACTTAGCTTAATCATGTCTACATTTTTTTCTTTTGCAGTACGTGGGCCTCTCACTGTTGTGGCCTCTCCCCTTGCGGAGCACACGCTCCGGACGTGCAGGTTCAGCAGCCATGGGTCATGGGCCCAGCCGCTCTGCGGCATGTGGGATCTTCCCGGACCGGGGCACGAACCCGTGTCCCCTGCATTGGCAGGCGAACTCTCAACCACTGCGCCACCAGGGAAGCCCATGTCTAGCTTTTGATTTAAAATGAGAGATGTGTGACTCTTCCTTCTACTTGAATGCTTAGTGGCCATTGTAGGGTTACTCATTTACCTAATTCTAATTCTGTTGTGTCTCAGGAATTAGACCTGAAGAGAGGGATGGGGGAACAGTGGAGCAGTCAGAACACACACAGCATTTACCAGTTAAGTTTGCCATCTTACATGGGTGTGGTTCATGGCGCCCCAAAGCAATTGTAATAGTAATATCAAAGATCACAGATCACTGCAACAAATATAATAATAATGAAAAAGAGTGAAATACTGCAAGAATTACCAAAATGTGACATAGACACGAAGTGAGCAGCTGCTGTCGGAAAAATGGTGCCAATAGACTTGCTTGATGCAGGGTTACCACAAATCTTCCATTTGTAAGAAGTACAGTATCTGCGAAAGCACAATAAAGCAACACGCAATAAAACGAGATATGCCTGTGTTATGTTTAAAGGGCATTGGATTTAGCCCAATTTTATACTCTGTTCTAGACTCAGCTCTGCATGACTTGTGGTATCTGAGCTGTAATTTCTATTTACATGGGACGATGAGTTGAACTGGATGATATCTTAGAGCATTTTCTCTTCCCAGATCCCACAGTTTTGTTCCAGTGTATGAAGTCAGATTAGTTCACCATGCAGTTCCCCCTCTACGTGTGTGTTGTTGAACTCAGGGGGTGTTTCCACGAGCAGTAGCCTCAGGGCCTTCACAGGGTAGACCTGCCCTCATCCTCTGCCGCGGGTGCATGGGAGTCAACATAAAAGGTGGTGGTGGTTTTTTCTGTTTAGCCATAGTTTTACCTACCCTTTGAGAAGAAGGGAGAATTTGTCAGCAGTATCCTTTGCTGAATATTAGGCTAAATTTGGAGGGAAAATGCAAATAAAAAAGCCTTGCCCTTGAGACTGTTAGAATCTGTGAAGGAGATGTGATAAATGAAGAGCACAGAACACGGCAGACCATCAGATGTCCATCAGTAGAGGCCGCGCAGGGCTGGGGTCCCAGGGAAGCGCGGGGACACTCGGGCTCCTGAGAGCCCAGGGGCTCCTGGGGCAACGGGAACCGGATCTGAGACAGATCCAGCAGCCTCCCCCACCCTCCCCGTACCTGAAGCTGTGATGAGGAAGTCGAATGAGACATTCCCCCCAAAGAGGCAGTGTGCCGTCAGAGGCCGTGGCCTGGCCGCTGCTTGTCTGACTGAAGTGAGTCTCGCTGTGACGCGTCGAGCTTGTGCTGTGTGGTCTGCACTGTGAAGACAGTGTTGGGTGTAGGGACAGAGACTGCGGGCCCTGCAGACCAGCTGCAGTCCGGCCATTCACAGGAAGTGTTGCTTCTTCACGTCAATAGGGAGTAAACTCACGGACCCAGTGAACACCACCGCGGATTCTCTGGCCAGTGTCTTGGACTCCCAGGGTTCAGGAAGCAGGGTGTGAGCATGTCTCTGCATTTATTCCCAGCTGTTCTTATCCTTTTTAATGGCGCAACAACTTGATAGCCCACACCCCAGCGGTGTCCTCTACTGTGGCTGTGTCACCTGTGGTTTTGTGGGGGGGTGTTCATTGTCTTTTAAGCAAGTGCAGAAATCCCTATTTCTGACTTCATTTTCTCATCACAGCACTTGTCACACTGGCTTCATGTGCTTTGGGAACTTTACTAAAAACAACTGAGTCTCGAAACTAACTCATGTTTATTTTAAAGTTTATGTGTGACATTATACATGCATGTATAAATAAATATATGTATATTTTTGCCTCATGGGAATGAAAATGTGTGTCACAGACTGTGTGTGTGAAGTTTTCTTTGGCGGCCCGCGGTTACAGGGCTGTGCAGACGCTGAGCTCTCTTTGTTGCTTGTGTGCTGACTAATCAAAGAACTGATTTTTTCCCTTTTACATGTTTAGAATTGGAAGATTACTTTTCAAGTAAGCTACAACATAATTCAGTGATTTATAGCTGGATTCTTTGTTCATATTTTAATTTTCAAAGATTGGTATATGTTATGCTTTTCTTTCTTGGCCACGCCGTGTGGCATGCAGAATCTTAGTCCCCCGACCAGGGATCAAACTTGTGCCCCCTGCACTGAGTGCAGAGTCTTAACCACTAGACCTCCAGGGAAGTCCCTATGTTATGCTTTTTGAAGAAAAAGATATAAAATGTATTAAATGAAACAAACTGAAAGCTCCCTTTTTATATATAAGCAAAATGGAGATTTCTTAAAATATTACAGAAAATCAGTAGCTTGCTTTTGAGTAACACACTGGCATTTTATGTGGTTTAAAACTATTTTGTGGGTTCAATATTGAAATAAATGTTACTTTTGATTACTCTGCATACTTTTAGCTGAAAAGTGAAGTCTGGCTTGTTTACTCTGTCTTTTTGTTTTAGAATAGGGATTTTAAGGCTAGCTGAGCTACTTTATAATAATTGTACAGTTTTTCAAAATTTTCATTTCTTTTAAAATATGTGAACACTTCCATTCTTCTTTGATGATACATCTATATTTATAAATATTCTAACTATTTACACATTTTCCACCACTAGTGTAATCCTCAACTACGTAGAATTTGCTTTTACCTTTCTTCGAGGAATCAGATTTAGAGGAGGCAATCATGTTTTCCCTGATGATTGTACATAAATTTTGACTATTCTGTTACCTTCTTATCCACACAGGATTGTCTCTGGAGGCTGAGAAAACAGGCAGAGGGAGGGTAATATGAAGCATGGCTCAACTCCTCTGTAGGCCCTGACCCCAGAGCTGTTTGCCTTTGCGGCCCAGCCCAGTGTGGACTGATGGCTGAAGATGGGAATAGGCTGCCCCATGGGAATGGCTTGAGTCTTGGGTCTGTGAGAAGGTTCTACAGCCAGACTCACTGGAGTCTAGATCCTGGCTACTCAGATGTGGCCCAAGGACCAGCAGTATCAGCATCCTCTGGGAGCTGGTTCGAAATGCAGACCTGCAGACCCAGAATCTGCATTTCACCAGGGTGAAGCCAGACTCACTGGAGTCTAGATCCTGGCTACTCAGATGTGGCCCAAGGACCAGCAGTATCAGCATCCTCTGGGAGCTGGTTCGAAATGCAGACCTGCAGACCCAGAATCTGCATTTCACCAGGGTCCCCTCGGGTTGCATGACTGCCTCAAACTTCAGGAAGCTCAGGTCCAGATCATTGGTGTCCCAGACGGCTGAGTATCAGAATCACCTTTGGAGCTGGTTAAAAACTACAGAATCCTATTCCCAGCCCCCTGAGAGATTGATTCAGTAGGTCTGGGGTGACCCAGCCAGATGTGGAACTGCTGGTCTGAAATGGATCACTCCTGGCTGGTGAGGGCCCTTTGAGAGAAAGGGTGAATCACCTTCTGAGTGTGCGTTGGGAGGGACCCACGTCTAGCCTGCTGTGAGCTTCCCTTTCTCTGGGCCTCCATCCCTGAGTGGACGTGTCACTCCTGAAGAGCCCTGGAGGCCTGCAGGCCACTGGACCAGCGTGCCAGCCACCATGTGCAGCTCACCTGATGGGAACACAGATTTACAGGCACTCCAGCTACCCAGCCTCCATCCCCTTCTCTTCTAGTTCCTATGGAAACATATTGCAGGGAAACTGGGCACAGTGCTATCTTTACTCTGTTTTGGGGATCTGAGGTCTGTTTGTTACCATGGGAACCAGAAGGGAAAGGGATGATAGTGGAATAGCTAGACTGCTTTTCAGTCTCAACAGCAGCCTCGTCCTCACACACAACCCTCTTCTGCCCAAGTGTACCTCTGGGCTCAGGGCCTATGTGGTTGAGTGTGGCTGGGACTCACCCGGGGACGGTGGGTCAGGGAGGGGAAAGACAGGGCTCATAGAACACCCTTGAAGGTGCCAGTCGCTTCATTTTCTCCTAGGCCACCATTTCTAGGTATTGGTTTAAGTTACTGAAGTGTCACCCTTAGCTATTATTTCTTGTATGGTTCTGTTGAACTTAACAACATGTTTTTATTCAGAGGAAGTGAAGAGATGAGTCATTTCAATAGTGGTGATTTCTCTGATGTGTGGAATCCCTACGGTTGGTGGATGAGCTGTGAATGTTGCCTGGCTCGTGTGTTGGGGTGGAGATGAGGGCCTCGTGGGGTGAACAGTAGGGCCAAGTCAGATGGAAGTCTTGACCTGTGGTAAGGAAAAAGAAGCGTACCTGATGGCGACCTATTTAAATAATTGTTTGAAGATGAAAATGTTAAATTTCAGTCTAGCACGCCCTAGATTTTAACTCTGAGCGGTCGTCCATGGAGTGGCATTCAGTGGACCCCACCCGCTTACAGCCCAGTCGACTGACCACACCATCTACACGGCTCCCAAGGGTCTGACATCCAGGGCAGTGTTGCCCCTGCCCTTCTTCCCTGCTCCCCGTTCCTCCCTTTGCTGTGTTTTGAGGGCCTGTTGGGTGTTCTGAGGCTGTGTCCATGCTGTTGTGTATTTTCTCAGCACCACTGCCTTACAGCTACATTAATGTCCCACTTGACAGATGAGGAGACGGAGGCTCAGAGAGGCTGTGTAGCCTGCCCGGGTAGGGTGGCAGGCTGCTCAGCAGAATGGTCATTCTGAGCCCCGTCTGTTTGACCCCAAAGCTGTGCTTGCTCCTCTGAGCACAGCACCTCTGTGGAGTGAGCGGCTGTGTCAGAGTTTGTCAGCCCCGACCCTCATTCTCTCTCTATCGTGGCCTCTGACCCCAGCCCAAATAAACAGGCAGCTCCTTGCTCTTTGACATTAGTCTTGTGTATTTACTTACGGTTATTTTACTATTTCAAATGTATTTATCAATGGATTCAGTTTTTCAGTCAAAACAGGCAAAATTTAGTTTTGATGATTGCATGTTTCCTCTAGGGACATTAGGGGGAACACTGGCTTAGAGAGAGTGTTTGGGTTAAAAGCAGTAATAGCTTGCCGTTCTGTGAGGAGCACGATCACATCCTCCTCCTCGCTGTTAGAGGGCACAGTGGGGGCCAGGGGATGGGAGGTGCTGCTGTGATTGTGGTGAGGCCTCCTGTTGCCCCCCCCACCTCCACCCCACCACTGCCGGAGGCTCCTGAGGGCCCACTGCAGAGCAGGAGGGAATGGGTCACTTCCTACTCATTGGCTCCAGAGGGGAAGGGAATAAATAAGGGCTGGTTTTAGAGGGAAAGGAAGAACTGAAAGAAGATGCTCTTTTCAATGGGAAGAAAGTTGCCGGTCATGCTGACGGGGCCGCAGAGTACTTAGTCCTGCAACACCATCAGACACTGGCCAAGTATGGGGAGTGATGAGAACAGGAGCAGTGATGTCAGGCTCCAAACTTGGTGCTTAAAATTTCCTCCTGCAAGGGCTTCCCTGCTGGCGCAGTGGTTGAGAGTCTGCCTGCCGATGCAGGGGACATAGGTTCATGCCCCGGTCCGGGAAGATCCCACATGCCGCGGAGCGGCTGGGCCCGTGGGCCATGGCCGCTGAGCCTGTGCGTCCGGAGCCTGTGCTCCGCAACGGGAGAGGCTGCAACAATGAGAGGCCCGCGTACCGCAAGAAAAAAAAAAAAAATTTCCTCCTGCTGCCCAGAGCCCTGTGGTTTTCTTGGGTGGTTTCATAGGAACTCTCTTGTCCAGATCTGATGGTGGACACGTTAAACAAACAGCTTCACTCAGTGTCAGGAACACTGACATGGGCTTGGTGCACTGTTCAGGGTGGGGTGGTTTCTGTAGCGGTGGTACGTGCTCTGAAGCTGCAGAAACTCAGCGGACTGCAAACACACAGGCCTAGGTGCTGCGGGGCACCGTGTCAGGAGGGCCAGTCCTGTGTTACAGGAGGTACGTCTCCCCCACTGGGGACGCTTGGTGGGACACATGGTACCTGCGGTGGTGGCTCCCTCATGAATAACACCTGTTTGCTTCTGTTGTGACGAGCACACGCGTGGGCCTTTGTTACCAAGGCAGCGGAAACTGGTCTGATGAGCCCTGTCTGCTTGGCTGGAGGCCTCCAGACACACGGGGTTGGGTTGTGTAGTCCCATTACTCAAATACCACTCAAGCTCTCCCCTGAATTCTCTGCCCCTTCAGCAGCTGCTCTTCAGGACAGGTGCACTGTCATGGCCCTGCCCCATCCAGCCTTCCAGGAGGCCGGGAAACTCTCTCAGAGTTTCCCTAACGGCTGTGGAGTTGGGCACCGCTTGTCTGTGGCTTAGTGTGCTGGGGCCTTTCCCAGAGTGGGAGCTCGCTCTTGTGCTCCACTGCCACCCAGAGCCCCTGTGTCACACTCTCAGGCCAGCTGCTGCAGTGACATCAACTCCAGGGGCCAACCTCAGACTGTACCATTTTGTGTTGTATCCTTGGACGTCTGCTGAAATGTGTCCTTGGGCTTCTGTGATCAGACTGAGTTGTTCCACCAGTGCTGACTGGGCTAAATGAGTTCTGCTTCCAGAATTTGGCGTGGCTCCCGTGGTGGCTTTCTGGGTTGAATTCCACGTCGTCTTGGGAGGCTGGTCCAGAGATGATCTTTGAGTTCTCTGTGAACCTGTGGTCTGTCTGGGGCAGTCACAGGGTCTTCCTCCTCCTCGGATGGTGGATACGTGGCGTGTGCTGCTGCTTCTGCTTCCCTTAAACGAGAGAGGCAGCGGGGTGGTTAAGTGGAAGGAAGTGCAGGTCCTGAGAGGGTGCAGGTGGGTCCGCGTCCATGAGCTCTCTGCCCACCTCCTCTCTGCAGAGCTAAGCGGGCTCCTCCTCAGTTTCGTTGTCTCTCTGCCAGGGCACCGGTCACTAAGCAGCCCTGTGTGTGTGACCTTCAGTGCACCTGTGTTAAATTGGCCTCTGGTCGGAGCCTCGTGGGCCCCAGTGTGGGCAAGTGCCTATCAGGGCTCACAGCACGCATCTCCCTTCTCCCATGTCTGTCCCGGACCATGTGGACCTTTCTTTGGAAACATCTAAGAAGAATATTATTGGAGTGTTCAGTCCACTACCACCCACCTCAAACAGGTTATTGAATTGTAATATAATGTGGAAAGTTTTCTTTTTCCTAGAGAAATATATTTTTCAGAAAATGAATATGAGCATACAAGGCAAAGCTACTTGATGAACGTTTAGGTATCCACTGTGTGATTAGAAAGCAGATGTGGAGCTGATCTGGGGCTTCGTGCACAAGGGACACTTAGGAAACGTTTGCTAACACGAGTGCCTGGCATTGTGCAGATGGTTCGTTTCTGTAGGAGCACCGGCTGTTTCATTGTTGGTCATTATATTAGCTTTTCAGGTGCCAGTGGCCCTGTTCCAACACTTCCTGTCATGCAGAGGGCACTTGGTGAGATGTCCTCTCTGTGCAGAATTTCATTCTTGAGGCCTTGGGAAAGCTTCAGAAATATACATAAAAGGACTTAAAAAGTCAGCACTTTACAAAGGTACAAACCAAACAGGGTGAAGGACAGAAGAAAGGCAGATTGGACCCTGCATGGTTATTTTCTAGTAAGGAGGTGTAAAACCTGGGTCAACTTTATTTATTACCATCTATTGCTGTTTTTAAAATTTGATATTTCAATATGTAAACATTTAGAAAAATTGAATATCGAGACTCTTTTTCCTTTTAAAGACGAGTTTCTTTTTTGTCATTTGTTTAACTAAATAATAATAACAAAAGGTTATTCTACCACATTTCATACCAAATACCTCACCTACACATTTTCTTTACTTTTGTATCCTTTCCCTTTTCTTCCTTTTATTAACTTTAGCTGACGTAGGGTGTTTGTGAGCTTTGTGAGCTTAGATTTTTATCTGTCAAGAACTTAAAAAATATCAAGACAAATCATGTGAGGAAATATGAGGTCGAATGCTCTGTCGTGTCCGGCTGGGTGAGATGGAGCTGGAGGAGGGAGGGTGGGCCATGCTCTCCAACCCTGCATCAGGCATCTGCCCAGGTGCACTGTTCTTTAACATTGATTGGAGACCAGTGTTTTGTACATGGCCCCTCATTAAATGCACAATAAATCTATGAGTGTCATTGTTGCTTCCACTCTACAGATGAGGAAGTTGAGGCTCAGAGTTAAGTAACTGCCAGAGTTGCATGTGGCCTAGAATGAGGTGCACCCAAGGCGGTCTGCCTCAGAGTCTGGCCTTTTGTCCTCTGGCCTGTTTGCATGGAAAGCTCTCTTCCAGTGTGTTTTAAGTGGTGGAGGGTTGGCCTTGCCTGTGCTCCAGACGCCCAGCCTGACCCTCCCACAAGGAGCACCCTCCCGGTGTATATGCCCTGTGGCCAGCAGCCTCCTTGGTCGCAGGCCCTTGGTGCTTCGTGCAGCTGAGGCAGGGCAGAGAGAGTAGAGTGACAAGGGGGTGACCCAGCTGAAGCTCAGATGTGATTCAGTGCAGTATAACCAGCATTTATTGGGTACCTGCTGTATGCTAGTCCCCATGGACAGTGCTGTGGATGCAAAGATTAGCAAGAAAAGGTTTCCGTTAGAAATACCTCCATAAACAGAGATAGGAGAGTGCAGGCACCTCAAATAGTGCCGTGCTAGAGTAGTGACCCCACAAGCAGCTGAATGAGAAGATGCAGCTGTGTGGTATTCTTTAGGCCAGAGAGCAGGGAGGAGGTCACGGGCAAGGCACCGGGGTGCAGGTGCTGGCCCAGCAGCCCTGATGGGTGACAGGGGTGCCAGGAACATGTGCAGGGAGGGTGGAACTGTGGGCCCATGTTCCCTTCTGCTCTCAGCCCCCTTTCCTTGCTGTTCATACTCGTTACCCCTGCAGGCCCCCCTTTTCTTGGCCTGCCATGCCCATTGTAAGCTGGTTTTATCTGAAGAAAATTGGGGTGGAGGAGAGAGCTAAGTGCTAAGCAGAGCCGGTCTGCATCCCTCACACCAGGCTGGGAGGAGTGGCCTCTGCTCAGCTGGCATCCACTGTCGAGGTGACTGTGACGTGCTCAGACTAGGTCAGGGGACCTCCGGTCAGTGCACGTCCGCCCAAGGACTCTGACTCTGCCCCTGCCCCAAGGCCCTGGCCCTTCTGCGCCTTCTCTTTGGGGTGTATTGGTGTCATGGGCATGGCCCGATCTGGGCCTGGGAAAGTGGGTATCGTTTCAGGATCCCCTGAGCCCCACAGGCAGGGGTCCATGTGTGCCCTGTGCCCCTTTCTCAGCTTCTTCCTTTGACCAGTTTGCGTCTACGGGAGAGCCTGGAGCTTGGGCCCAGACTGACACCTGGTTCTGGTCCAGCTTTGCCCTCATCCTACAGTGTATTCCCTCTTCTCCCTGGGCCACCGTCTCCTCCTCCATGAAATGAACGGCGACCCCATGGCCTCCCCCTGCCCATAGGTAGTGTGAGGAGGTAGTGGTACCTGTACTGATTATTAGGGGCAGTTTTCCTACTTAATTATCTGGGGGAAATGTTCTCCAGCTTGGTTTGAGTAGAGCTCAGACTGTAGATTCTTCAGGTTTTATCAAGTGTCAGATTTTCGAGGTGACATTTTAAAGGATGGTCTAATAGAATTGCTACCTTCCCTGTTTGCATCTTGTGTGCATATTTGAAGAGGGTTTTAGATTTTGTACTTGCTTCCTGAAGTGGTGACCTGAGTACCTGGAGCCCATTGAGCTGCCCAGGGCTCGATGGCTTTGAGGTTGTGTTATAAAAGCTGCAATTGTCATACACCCCAAATCACAGAAATTAAGAGCAGTGAGAAGGATCTGTACCGCTGTGCAGATGGCCCTTTGTCTGAGTTGTTCTCAGACTTGGTTTCTGTGCAGATTTTCTGTGCTGGTTCACAGTGTCCTTTTCATGCACATCTGTCCTGTCTCCCTTGATTGGAGACATGAGCACTGGGGCCTGCTCAGATCAGAAGGGACCTCGAGTTCTCACCCCTCATGGTGCATGAGGATGTGGTAGCCTGGCTGAGCCTGGCCCAGGGCAGGGCAGAGCCAGTGGCTGCCATGAGGAATACCTAGACTGACCGGCACTTCCCAGGTCTGCGTGTCTATCCACAGGGCGGAGGGCTCCAAGCTTGGGCAGAAGCAGACCCTCAGGTTTCTTGTCCCACTTTTCCTCACCTCTGTCTCGCTCAGAATCCATTGCCACTTTGACCTTAGGTGAACAAGCCAGTAGTTGAGTTTTTTCCAGTAAGCAGTGTGGCACACTCTCAACCTATTTCTGTTTTCTGAGTTTTGCAACAGTGTCATGGTTTGTCGGGGTTGGGACCATCCCTTCACCTCTCCATGCTCCTTCTTCCGAGGGTGGAGCAGCGCCCGTCCTCAGACAGGTGGGACCTCTGCGGCCTGGAGCCTGCGGCTGCTCAGTCTGGCAATCACCCAGGTGGCTGTCACCTAGGTAACCAATGTATCAGCGAGGCAGTCTGTCCATGGTGCGAGGAAATCAGAAATGAAACTGCGGTATTGATTCTTTTTTTTTTTTTTTTTTTTTTTTTTTTGCGGTACGCCGGCCTCTCACTGTTGTGGCCTCTCCCGTTGCGGAGCACAGGCTCCGGACGTGCAGGCTCAGCAGCCATGGCTCATGAGCCCAGCCGCTCCGCAGCATGTGGGATCTTCCTGGACCGGGACACGAACCCGTGTCCCCTGCATCGGCAGGCGGACTCTCAACCACTGCGCCACCAGGGAAGCCTACGGTATTGATTCTTTATGCACTACACTTATACTAGTGTTACTAGATTTTGAGAAAAGGTTGTTTGACTTCTCTGTTGAGTTGACCTCTGTGCCCAGCGTGTGACCCTATGTTTCCTGAATCGCAAGTCTTTCCGCACTGAACTTTCATGATAGGTGTCATCTGTGGAATGCAGTTCTTTTCACTCCCCAGTGATTCTAGAGAAGCTCTGTGTCGTATGAGTTTTTGTGAACAAGTGGTAAAGCAAACGTATTCCTATACAACTTATTTGGTTAGGTTTCGTGGGCGTTCATGTTTTTAAGAACGTCCCTTGTTGTGGGGGTGTTTTTCCCTTTTGTGTGCTCTATTTCCTTAGTAACTGTTGCTCCATTATGGGAGGGACTTAACAACATGTTTCAAGTGCAATATTGAATTAATTTATTTCCTGGTTAGTCCTGCCCATCTTCCCAGTGTAAGTAGAACATGTGTGTGTGCGTGTGTGTGTGTCCATATGTCCATGACAGGATGGTGGTAGTGTGCTTGCTGTAGAGGGGCTCTTGAATGGGTTCAGGGTTACTCTGTGACCTTGCATCCTGGGTAAGTTGCCTCTTTCTCTCTTTATTTTTCCTCTTTTCCCCCCTAGATTTTCCTGATTTGAGCATTACCAGCGTTAAGGCACTTCGGTTTAGGAAACTACCTGAGATTCAGAAGTAGCATGGGAATAACAGTGGCTGGAGGGGCAAAAGACCAGGTGTTAGTCCCAGTTCCTGAGCGCTAGTTTGGGACTAAGTCATGTAACCTCTGTGGGGCTAGAGTTTTCTCTGTGGCTTGAGAGGATTTAGAGCAGTGACCTCCATGGTCCTGTGCTGGGTACTTTGCTGTGAAGTGTGAGTGCAGGGGAGTCACTGCTCGTTGTCCTTGTCTCACCTTGACTAGTGGGGTGGTAGCAAAAGCCTTGCCAGTTCAGAGGCTCAGAGCCAGAGGTGTAAACAGCCTCTCAGCCCAGGGATGGCATCCATCAGCATGGCTCGGGGCAGTGGGTTGGTTTGCAGGGTCTGCCGAGCCTCTCTGTGTGCCTCGTCCAAACACCAGCAGCCTTGGTCCACCCATCCATCGTTCAGTAGACTCGTCCTACTGACGTCCACTGGGCACCAGGCAACGCCTTAGGTGCTCAAGGGAAACGTCCCCGTGGGGCTTACAGCTCAGCGGAGAGATGGTGCTGAGCGATCAGCACCCCTGCATGCAGCCACAGCTGCGGCCAGGGCCAGCGAGCCAGGTTACCGGGCTCTGCATTTAGTCCCAGGGGTGGGCGAGGTGCCACCTCTGAGACTAGAAGGTAAGCAGGGCCCTCGAAGGTGGGAGGCAGGCAGGACAGCGATGTGTTCAGCTTCTGCGCCTTTTTCCTGACTCTTGGTTGGCTGCCGAGCTGTGAAAGCCGACATGTGGTACCTCTGCCAACTCTAGGTCCCAATTACCCACCTGTTCTCCAGCCTGCTGGATCATCTGTACTTTCCTCCTGAGCATGGCTGCCTGGCCCCGTTCCCTTTGGTCAGTCCCTCGCTGAACAAAACAGACTCCAGGTTCTGGGGACCCGCTCCTCTTTTTTGTGTGTTTCTAGAAAGGGTATCTTATCTGTGTTGTTAGTGGTGAGAAAAAAACATTTTATGGCAGTTACAGGTTCACTTTCACTTGAAAATTGCATATTAAGGAGACTCCAAATGTATGTAGGAATATGCACGTCATCAGTTAATGAAGATAATTAAAATAAATTTTGGCCCTTCAGCCTGTATTGGGAACCACACATGTCATGCTCTAAACATCCAGGCCAGGACCATGCCCAAGACCTCAGGGGGAGCTGTTACACACCTGTTGTCTTCCCTCTCTTTTAGAAGTAAAGTTAAGTATTGGTGAGTGTGACAGAGACAGTAAGAGAAAAAAAAGAAGAGTTTGTTGTTTCTTCTATTTCTATCCACATCAGCCTCAATCTTTCCCATAGCCTTTTGAAATGTATAGCTTGGTTTTTTAAAAAATTGTGGGAGCATGCCTTTTGCAATGAAACAAGATAATTAAGCAAAACCCTTCAATAAAACAACAAAAACATCACCACACTTTAGTTTGTCTTTGAGTTCAGGAAAAGAGAACAAATACAGTCTAGTATTTCTGTGCGTTGAAAGCATCATAGAAAGAGTAAAGAGAATCAAGGTTTTAGGGCAGGTGGGCTTTCATTTTTAACTGGCAATTCCATTCCCTAAAGTAGATAACTACAGTGCACATGGTCCTTTACTCTGGATGTTGGTGTAGGACTTTGGGACATTGATAACTGTACTGGTCATTTGATACAGAATGTTTAAATTCAGAGAACAAACATTTTCTCACATTTTCAAGCACTTCAGAACCACCATTTACATAAATGATTTTTAATTAAATTTTTTACCTATTCATTAAACTTGAGGACTCCTACTGGGCTGCACTTTATTAACTGAGATTGTTACTGCAAGTACATGAAGGCAATGCAGTTGAATTTCTTTCTTAATGTAATTAAGGTGCTTCCTTAATCCAGTAGGGCTTCCTTCCAGTTAGTCTGTATTAGTGATGTTTTACTTTATTACCTTATGTTTACAGCAAGAGGGCTTTAACAGAGGGTTCCTTTCTGTTATGTGCTGTTTTCTTAAATTTTTTTCTTTTCTCTAGTTTGATGGTGAAAAAGAGGAATAAAGTTACATTTTTAAAAAATTAGCTATAAATTGTTTAGGATGAAGTGATAATAATGGAAAAGGTTCCTTTTCTCTAATACCAGAGATTCATATTTGGGATTCTATTTTAAAAGTCTGGTCCTATGTAGAGAATGGACTTGAGGACACAGGGAGGGGGAAGGGTAAGCTGGGACGAAGTGAGAGAGTGGCATGGACATATATACACTACCAAATGTAAAACAGATAGATAGTGGAAAGCAACCACATAGCACAGGGAGATCAGCTCGGTGCTTTGTGACCACCTAGAGGGGTGGGGTAGGGAGGGTGGGAGGGAGACGCAAGGGTGAGGAGATATGGTGATGTATGTATATGTATAGCTGATTCACTTTGTTATACAGCAGAAACTAACACACCATTGTAAAGCAATTATACTCCAATAAAGATGTTAAAAATAAATAAATAAATAAAAATAAAATTGAAAAAAACAAAAGCCTGGTCCTTGGGCTGGTGCAGTGGTTAAGAATCCGTCTGCCAATGCAGGGGACATGGGTTCAATCCCTGGTGCGGGAAGATCCCACATGCCACGGAGCAACTGAGCCTGTGCGCCACAACAACTGAGCCTGTGCTCTAGATCCCACGTGCCACAACTACTGAACCCACGTGCCACAACTACTGAACCCACGTGCCACAACTACTGAAGCCCATGCGCCTAGAGCCCATGCTCCACAACAAGAGAAGCCACTGCAATGAGAAGCCCGTGCACCACAATGAAGAGTAGCCCCCACTTGCTGCAGCTAGAGAAAGCCCGTGCACAGCAATGAAGACCCAACGCAGCCAAAAAAAAAAAAAAAAAAGTCTGGTCCTTTGGACTTCTAACATTCTTGTAGTTAATGTTGCTAGTATAACAACATTAAAATATATGATAAGTATTTGTAAAATGCTTTTATTATTATGGGATATGTAATATATATGGAACAGTTTATATTGATAGATTAAATTTGCTTTTCCTTCCTATTCTTTTAAAAAAATTATCACTGACCTTTTCTTCCCACTTAAGAGTCACTTTAAAAAATATATTTATTTATTTATTTATTTGGCTGCACCGGGTCTTAGTTGGGGCATGCAAGATCTTTAGTTGCAGCATGTGGGATCTAGTTCCCTGACCAGGGATCGAACCCGGGCCCCCTGCATTGGGAGCCCGGAGTCTTAGTCACTGGACCACCAGGGAAGTCCCAAGAGTCACTTTGTGAAACAGCTCAACCCAAGTCCTTTCTGGCGTGCTGACAGCAGTGGGCATGAACCTCAGATCCCACTTGTAAGACCTCAGAAAACTGCTTAGGAAATGGATTTCTCCTTCAGGTGTCTGTGGCCTAGGGTAGCCTGGGGAGTACATTTGAATGCGTGTGACCTTTGTAACTGTTCCTAGAATGGCTCAGAGCAGCTGGCCCCATCTTGTTTTGGGTGCAGGAGTCCCCCCGGCCCCCCACCCCTTCTCGGGCAGCAGGAGAAGTGCTACACATGCCCCACTTCCCACACAGTGTGGTCATGGGCACAGCTCTGGGGGCTGCTTCTTTTTCTTTTTTGGCTTCTGTGGGTCTACTGAGTTTCATGTTCTACTGGTCATCAGGAAAATGATCTCTTTCTTTTTAATTTCAGCAAGGGGAGAGGCGAAGCATAGAGAGCTGCAGATCAGACCCTCCTGAACCCCCCAGAGCAAGTGAGACCCCTGGAGAATGCTGGCTTCCAGGCGGCTGAAGGAGTCCTTCCTCTGAGGTGGGTAGGCCGGTGTCCGTGGGACAGCTTCCTCGCTCCTGGGCCCACCATGGCCTCCACTCTCTGGCTAGACGGCTGATGTGACTGGTGCCCCAAGCGTGCACACTGCTGGACTGGGTGCCGTCCCAGCTACCACCTGCTCTCAGAGGCTGGGAGCAGGGCAGGTTGGTGTCCGATGCTACCAGAAACCAGACAGGCAGAGTGATGGCCTCCTGCAAGCTGAGATGGAGGTGACCTGAGGCCTCCTGGATGTTCCTGGTGACAGGACAGCTGACAAGTTGGAACACAGGCCTGCCGGGGAGCAGTATGCAGGAAGCTGGCTTTCAGGCCACAAATGCTTTCACAGGTGAGAATCCGCCACTTAACTGAAAACTTTATTTCATCTCTTAGTCGATAGGTAATAAGATACCAAACAACTCTATGAAATGAATATATGTCTACATTTAGGAACTGAAGCCCACACAACGTCAAGGGGCTCAGGCTGCCGTGGTGACTGATTTTGGCAAAACTTTGGCATGTTCTCCTTTTCTGTAGAGAGGAATTTGAAAGTGCATCAGACATTTTACGATTCTGCTTTGTTGAGTTGTAGGGCGCACATAGTATCTGGCGAGCCACCGTTCCTTGAAGAAAATCCATCCCTTGCAGAGCGGTGTGTTGGGGTGTCTTTCTGTCCAGAGCTGGGAAGACTTGGAGGGAATAGTTATGGCTGATGAGTAACCTTTCCCTCTGCGTCGTTAGTTTTCTTCCTGAGACTCGCTCGTGTGCAGACGGTAGTGGGGTGGCGACTCTGAGCACTGACCTTCTCCTGTAAAGGACTCGTGGAGAAGCCCCGTGTCACTCTTCCACGTGGATGTTCTCCCCCCAGGTCTGATTTGCTCCCTTCACAGGGAACCACTCAGTCTGGCTGGTGCCCAGAGCCAGGGCTTGAGCCACGGAGCTTTTGAATTTGGATCCTGGTTCTTTGTCTGATTCACTTAACATCCCAGGAAGCCACTAATGCTTCTGGGCCTCTGCCTCCTTATTTATAGAATGTGGGCCGTGAAGTTGAAGGACCTCGTGGAATCCAGGGAAAACAATTTTATGTAAAAAGAGTTTTGTTTTTTTTTTTAAAGGAAGGATGATAGGAAAATTACAAGAAGTGCCTGTATTCTCTGGCCCTGTGAATCCTAAAAGTTGGCAGGTTTTCCAGTCGTGTGTAGCCGGCAGCTCGGGTTGCTGGGGAGAGAGCGTGGGGCTCTTCCTCCCTCCGGCTGGAGCTCTGCTGCTGATAGTCACGTGTTGTTCCTGCTCCCCTGGCTGGTTTGACAGTGAATGTGGTCACGTGCAGCTCTCACAGGAGAATGAGGGCTGGAGGAGCCGGGCATGTGTAACAGGGGACCCCCCTCCTGGGGGCCAGTTGGGGAAGGTCCCCCAGAGTGGTCAGGGCCCAGGAAGACGAGTGAGATGGCTGTTTCAGAAGAGTACGTGGAGCCCAGCTCTCTAGGCCCTCCTCAGCTGGCCAGCCCAACCGGAAACCCCCCCTCCGGTCCTCCCTAGGGGTCGTGCCTCAGCTGTCCATCCCAGGAGCTGCAGCCCTGGGATGCAGCTGCCGAGAGAGTTGCCTGTGAGGCCATGGAAGGCAGCTCGTAAAGCAGCTCCAAGAGGAAGAGGGAAGAAGAGAAGGAAGAGGGTGGGACAGAAAGAACCTGAGGAGGGGCACGCAGCTCACAGTCTAAAATGTAGACGAGCCTGTCCCCACACTCCTCAGCTGTGTTACTGCCCCCGCAGGGGTGAAGAGCGTGCCCCGCCTAGCTCCCGAGGCTCCCAGCTCACTGCCGGTTTCTCCTAGGTGGTCAGCTCTTCTGCCTCCTGGGAGGGGAAGCCCCCAGCCCGTCGGGGGGCCTTGGGATAGTAGGCGCTAAAGAATGGAAAGCAAGAATGGTTCAGCCTAGAGAACTGGGGGTAGTTAGGACAGTGCCTGCCCCGTTAGTTCAGGCCCAGGTAAGTGGTTGCAGTTGTGACTGTTCCTGCCCCAATTGTGGGCCATGCACACTGCCCTCTGTCAGCTCTCCACACACTTGCCCTGAGCCACCGTCTTGGAGCTCCTCCCCAGCTCTTATTTTCTTATCTGCTTTTAACTCATAGTTTTCCCAAGAACTCTGTTTCTTTACAAGTTTGGCCTTGTCCCAGCTGTGTCAGCCTACCTGAATAATAATCATACTACTGGCAATAGTGAAACGATAACTGTGGCTGACCTAATGTTCTAGCTGTGTTGCCCCGCCCTTCTTCACCGCAGCTCTGAGGCCGGTGTTGGTGTGCCGGTGTCACTGCGCAGGGGGCACACTCAGAGTAGCCAGGAGTTAGATTGAGCCGGTGGCCTTTCCAAACCTCCTAGTGGTATGTGTGACCTTGGCTGCACACGGGGGTCACCTGGGGAGCCTTACCACTGACTGGGTCTCATTCTCAGAGATGGGAAGCTAACTGGTCTCTGCTCACTTAGTCCTGCTACGTTAAGGCTGCATCCTAACGAGCTCAGGTGCTTGGGGCACAGGAAAGTCTGGGAAGCACCGGGAGCATCGTGGGGCAGGTGTCAGAGTTGAGGGGCAGGTTCCAGAGTCAGTTCTTGATAAAAGAAACCGACTTGTCCTTATTCCTTCAACAGGAATGATTGAATTAACTAATCGGCCCACCCTTCAGAAAGCTGTTGAGTGCTGACTGTTATTTATCAGAGCTGGGTACACCGGGGCAGTGGTTTTAGCTTCCCAGTATCTCTAGGAAGTAACAAGTGATAAAAAGAAGGAGACCTAAGTGATGGCCTTCTCTCGGGGTGGGTCCCTGGGGACTCAGCTTACGGATTTGTTCTCTGTCTGCTCTTCGTCATTCTTTGTCCGCATAGTTGGTAACAGTTACTTACGGTGGCGTAGGATGAAGGGGCTGAACCTGCATCCCTGCCCCGCGGGCGGGTTGAGCTGTGGTCTCAGATGGAGGTGAGCAGGGGGCTTCCCCTCCCCGCCTGATTTACTGTTCTTATGTTTTTTGACTTTAGTCTTTCTTATCCCAGGGCAACTGAAAACTATCATCTTAGCTTCTGGAATTGAAGATGCTAATGAAAAAAGTCTTGCCTTACGTATCTTAAATGATAAAGGGGTTAAGGCATTTTTCCTTGGCTTAAATCTTGTTTTTGCTAGACAAAAGTCACTATACAGTTAACCATACCTCCACTGAAAAAAATTTATCAGTTTGTATTTTATGTTCTGATTCTCTTGGAAGTAGGGGTGGGAGGGGCTCCAGATTTCTTAGGATGTAAGGAAGGGCTTAGCGGCTGCAGTCTGGCTGGGAGGGAGCCTGGGAGGCCTGTGTGAAGCTGTGTTTGCATGGCAAGTCCATGCTTGTTTGGAGCGTGTGAAATTACCTTGAAGGTGGTAGAAGCTGGGAAGTCCCCTCCCCCATGCACTGCTGGCTGCCTGCCCGCCCACGTGGTTAGAAGTCCCCTCTATGTCTTGCTCCCTGTGTGCATGCAGGTGTACCCACGTGGATACGTACTGTAAAGTCAGCTTTCTAATTATGATTTTCTTTGGCTAATCCTTGCATACAGGAATTTATACATTGTTTTAAATTTTCTCAGCACATGTAATTTAGAAATTATTTTAATCACTTAGATACTATTCTTTTTTTTTTTTTTATTCTTTTTAACAAACTCAAGTTTTTCCTTTTACAAGTAATGCCTGCTCATTGTAAGAAAATTTGGAAAGCACAGAAAAGTTGAATGAAGACAAATACTTGGCCACACACAGTCCTGCCATATGAAGCTTTCCCATTGTTAACATTCTGGCTTGTGTCCTTTCAATCTTTCCTGTGCAAGTTTCTTCTTACAGAACTGTGTTCATAATATATATTCAATTTTGTAATCTGCTCAATCCCTTTTAACTTTACATTATGAGTATTTTCATTATAAGTTTGATTTTAAATTGTTGCATAATATTCTTTTATGTAAGTGTACTTGAGTTTCAAAATTGTGCTCTTATTGTTGGATATTGCAGTTTTGGACAGCTTTTATCCTTATAAATAATGCTTTGGTGAACACCTTTGTGCAAAAAGCTCTTCTGTATATTGGGCTATTTCCTTTGGATAAACTCCCAGAAAAAGAATTATTGGGTCAAAGATGTGAACTTTATTAGGGTGTGTGTTTGAATTTCTGAAGGGATTGGTTGGTCCCAGCTTCTGAGGCTGGCTGAGCTCAGTCCCCAGGTGCCCGTCCACGGCGGCTGCAGCCTGTCCTGAGAGTCACACATGTTGGTGACTCTGTAGCATGCCCCCCCCAGGAGGGTCTCCTGAGTATGGCAAGGCCCAACGACAGTGCTGCTATTTCATTCAGGCAGGTGAGAAGGCAGGTGACCTGGGGTCTCTGCTTTGGTTCCTCCCACTGAGCTTTGGTTCACACAGGCAGTGATGTAAGTGGATAGACTCCTGTGACATCAAACCTGCAGCGCCTCTGGGCAGAGAGAAATGGAAATCCTTCCAGCGGGGTACAGCCAGCCCTCTGCTGAAGCGTCCCAGCCGTGGGAGATTTCCTCTGAGGTTCACTGTACTCTGGTGAGTGGAAAGGATCCTGCCTGGGTTGTCACCTAAAGCTGATGCGGGTTTGAGACCCTGCTCCTCCCTGCCCCCAGGGCCGCCCTTAGATGCTCAGTTAACCTTCTGAGGCTCTGAATCTTTCCATTCAATGCAGAAAGACGTTCAACCTTGGATAACTGGGTAGATGAACCAAATTTCTGCAGAGTTTACAAGTCTTTATTGTGAAAAGGATAACCAGACCTAGTTGTTAAATAAATTAAGGTTATTTTACTCATAAAGGAGAAAGATGAGAGTGGATATAAGTCTTCAGGCATCTGAAAGAGAGCCATTCTAGGATGCTGCTGACGAGGTTTTCTTAGCCTAATGAGCAGAATGCAAGAAGCACTTGAACTGAGCTGCTGGGATGCCTGTCCGCACCCCCACACAGTGGGATTTTTCTCACACCAGCAGGGGCGCGGGACCCTGCTGGTGGCCTGAACAGGTCTGTACTGTTCCAGGCGTGGAGCAGCCCTGTGGGATCCTGACCACCCGCTTCCCATCACTCTGACCTTCAGCTCATTACTCAGCCCTTCAAGGCTGCCGGGTTGGTTATTAGCCCATGCTTTCCAAAGCTGCCTGGAGGATGCTAGTTTTAGGAGATAGAGAGCTGTTTTTCAATAAAAGGGGTTGATGGATTGATGGCCAAATTCTAGAAGAAAAATTGGTTTCTTTACTGCGTAACTTTTTTCAGTTCTTTATTAGGAAAGAGACTACAGTATGAAAGTATGAAGGTTCCAAATGGGCAGCCAGTGGGCAATATTTCCCAAGTGACAAGACCTTGAAGGCTTTTTAGAAAGAAAACCATAGAGGGACAGCTCCCCACAGCATGTACTTCTCTTTGTGTCTGTAGTTCAGGCGACCCTGTCCTGCTGGTGCTGGGCCGTAGGGGGGCTGCTTTTACCCAGGCCCGTTCAGGGAGCTCTTGCCAGACGTGTGTAGGTGCTGCCAGTAGGACCTAGGCAGCTTTACTGTCTCCATTCTCCCCTGTCTGAGTTCCGCCTATATTCTTGAAAGTGCAGCTTTAATTATACCTGCTCTTGCCCCCAAACTTTCCGTGGCTTCTTCTTGCTTCCTAAAGAGTCTAGACTCCTCAGCCCATAGTTCAAGGCCCCCTGGTGATGTCTTTCTTCGTTCTCTTGCTGTGACTGAAGTTCTGGACAAAGTGGACCCCTTGTCCATTCGCAGATGGTTTCTGCGTTTTGAAATACCTTGATACTGTTAGTGATGCTTTCTCATCCCCCTAATGAAATCGGAGGGAAGGGGGCAGGGCACAACCTCTAAAAGAATGACATAGCCCTTGAGGGTGTGACATAAACTGGTTAGAACCAATTAGGTCCAAGATGGCGTAAGATTCAACTTGTAGTGGACCTTGAACTCACTGTAATACATCAACTGCATGACACACCCACCAGTGCCATGACAGTTCTGAGGCCAACCAGAAAAGGCCAAAAAGTGGGTGGTGGCCCAATTCCTGGAAATCCCCGTCCCTTCCCCGAAATAGTTGGAAGAATCCTCCCACTCGTTAGCCTATGAAATAACCCAGCCTGTAAAAACTAACCACCCCTTGGGCTTCCCTGGTGGCGCAGTGGTTGAGAGTCCGCCTACCGATGCAGGGGACATGGGTTCGTGCCCCGGTCCGGGAGGATCCCACATGCCGCAGAGCAGCTGGGCCTGTGAGCTATGGCCACTGGGCCTGTGCATCCGGAGCCTGTGCTCCGCAACGGGAGAGGCCACAACAGTGAGAGGCCCGTGTACCGGAAAAAAAAAAAAAAACCCAAAAGCCCTCCAAAACCCAAAACTAACCACCCCATGTTTTGGGATTTCTCGCCTTCTGAGATGGCCTACACTCTGTCTGTGGGGTATGTTTCTCCCAGGGCTGCTCTCACTTTCTAAGATGACCCCATACCCTAGGGCTGCTCTCACCTTTTGAGACAGACCACCTGTCTGTGGAAAGTGTTTCTCTCTAAATAAATCCACTTCTTACCTATCACTTTGCCTCTTGCTGAATTCTTTCTGTGATGAGAACCTGAGCTTCTGTGATAAAGAACCTGAGCTTCATTAAGTCCTGAGACCAGGTGTATGATCTCAATTAAAAGACAGTGGGTTCAAGTCCCAATCTGGGTTGTGCAGTTTCACTTAGACTCTGTCCTTCTGCCATCTTCCTCTCTGTCTCCAAGGTCTGTCTCAGGTCCATGGAATCTTTTGTGATGTGCATGGGAGAAGCCCAGGTGATCTTCTTCATTGTGGTTTAATAGATGTAAAAAGATAGATGACAATGGCATTCTGTAAAATCTCACATGCTCTGGCTTGAAGGAAGTGAGTTTACTGAGAGATGTCAGAGCACACTGGTGCGTGCCTGGTCTTAGGTCACCCCGTATAGGCTGGCATCTGGTCCTCGGTTACAAACCTGCCCCTTCCTTAATAACGTCGTTTCTTTGTGTAAGTAACATAATTTACAGTCCCAAACGCAGCCCTACTGTCTTCCTTGTAAATCATTCACCACTGTTCCCAGGGTTTTCCTGCTGTGGCAAGTGTGATTATCTTCTTTTCTAGAGGCATTATGGTATTACGGTAGCCTAATGTCTGAGGAGAGTGTGCATACCCATTTTAAATAAGGATAGGAAGAAATTGCAATGTTGCCTGAAATTGTATTCATTTTAAGGCTACTTAAATATGTACAACATAAAGATAATTATAAACTCCTTATTTTTATAGCTCTTAAATAGCTATAACATTAAAATAAATATTATAAGGATTACAAGGTCAAAAACATTCAAATTATTATTTAGTCTGACAGATGTTTTTGTTTTGCTGAAACCTTCCATTTTCTAGTTCTTTTCATTTATAACAGTAAATCCTAAAGGGCAACTCTAATCTAGCAACTCCTTGCTAGATTTTAGGATATATACACAAAAGTCAGGGCTTTTTACTATCAGTTAAGTTAATCAGTGTTGGTTTAAGATGAATTCCTTGTCTTTGGATATCCAGGGTCAAAAATGACCTACAAATTTCACTGGGTTCTTGGAAAAATGTTGGCTTTTGTCCATCATATTTCTGAAACTTGGATGTCAAAGTTACCCCTGAAGGGAGCCATTTAGCTTGGGAGAAGTCAGAGACGTGTGCAGAAGGCAAGCGACTGCTTCACCGTGTGGCCTCCTGAATTTTTTTCTTGGGTCCTAGACTCTTGCTTTGTTGGTGCGCAGGTGTTTCTAGAGTCTTCACGTGGACTCTCCCGTGCTTACTGTTGCAGGACGAGCTCTGAGGCCAGAGAGGGCCTGGCTTCCAGCAGGAAGGTCCTGGGTAGTCCTCCCCCCAGTTCCTGCTCTATGACCTTGACAAAGTGGCTGACCTCTCAGAGGTTCACTTTTTACAACAGCCAAGTGGAAATAATAATAAGTACGAAGTAATGTTTTGAGAAGGATTGAATGAAGTGGCATGCAAAGTATCAAACATAGAGCCTGGCATATAGTTGTTGCTCAGTAAATGTTCTTTTTCTCCCCTCACCACCTTCAAGAGGTTAGTTACACATAAAGACCTTAGAAAAACTGGGGGCTCATTGAGCCAATGTTTGGTGGGAGCTCACGCCATACCTGTGGGGGGTTCACGACCGGCGCTCTGACGCCTCTCCCTGAGGTGCCCGCTCTGATGGCATCCTGAGCTATACCGTTACCTGGTGCAGTGCAGTCGTGTCACGTGCTGTCCTGGAGCTGGGAGCGTGGTCCAGAGGGCTGAGGAGTTTGCTCAGACCCCGGCCTCTGCTCCTGGAAATCTCCAGCGCATGGCTTCCTCTCTCATTCACTTATATTCCATGTGGTAGGGTTTCTGCCTTCACACTCGGGACCCTCGACCTGCCTGTGCTCAGAGATGGCCATTGGAGGATGGTTTCTCCTCCAGAGGGCTTGGGGGCAGTGACCCTATACAGGTGTCACACAGGCTGAGGGTGTCATGTGCCTCGTTGGGCCTAAGATGGGGTCACAGATCTCATCTGCTACTTTTTGGGACACCATATTCAAACGTGAAAACCCAGAAACGGGATGCAGAAATAAACACGTTTACCGTCTGGGTGGATGTTTTGTGGTTCCATTTTAAAATTTGAACCAACAGCAATGAATCTGGTAACAGAGAATAATCACTTTGGTATTATTCTAGAATGTTTCCAGAATAGCGTAAGGAAGGCACCTCTTGGCTCCAGATGCAGGAGGGCAGTGGATGGTCCACACCTGGTGGCAGTGTTTGGGCTCAGGCTCCTTCTGCCAGGAGTAAGACAGAAAACTGTCTAAACTTGTTTTCCTTGCCCTTTTGGAATTATGCTCTCATTGAGCTCAGATGTTATATTTCACAGGGCTGATGGGAGTGAACATTAATTGTCACGCCAGGTGCTTTCACACACGTGGTCTCATTCACCTCCCTTGTGACAGCCCTGGGAGATGTGCATAGCGACCCAGGTTTATCAATGAGGGAGCAGCACAGCCTGAAGCAGGCCTGCTTGAGGCCACGTGGACTAGCAGCCGCAGCTCTGCCCGCGATGGAGCTGGATCCCGGTGTCTCCCACCTGCTGCCTCAGCTCCCCCGAGACTTGGGTCCTTCAGAATCCAGTGCAGAGTGGGGTGGTGTGGGGAGAGACAGGTGGTGACGCCCCACGCTGAGCTCGCTGGTGAAGTGCTTGTCAGTGTTGTCTGTGTTCCATCTTGGAAAACACAGCCGCTTTGTGGCTGCCTCCTGATGTGGCCTTCCCAGGCCATGTCCTCCTGCTCCTGCAGTGCTGAGGGGTGGGAGCAAGTGTGGACCAGGGTGGTGGTGACTGCCCAGCCTGTGAACGTGCTTAGTCCACAGGGTGGTATATTCCTGAAAGTGGTGAAAATGGTACATTTTGTATTACGCATATCTTGCTACAATAAAAACAAAAAGTTATGAAAAAAGAATCAGTTCTGGCTAGTGCTGCCCCTGTCCTGGTGACTGAGGTGCTGGGACCCATAGGCAGACGGGGTGAGGGGCTTAGGTATGGATGCATTTGACGGGCAGCTTTGTCTCTCTTAAATCCATCCAAAGTGGCTGATGGCCCCACAAAGGAGCGACTCTCCTCTGGCTCTGAGTATTGAGGAGTAGTGTCTCTCCTCTGGGCTCTCCTGGCCTGTCTTCACTCTGCCTCGTCAGCAACAGCCATGTGTGAAGATGGCTTTCTCAGAAATAAAGGTTTCTAGTCAGTGAAGCATTTGTAACTGGGAGGTCAACTCTCAGCAACGAGATACGGTGGGAGTGGTGCTGACCCACCATCGCAGCATCCGGGCCCCAGACCAGCTGTGGCGGTGAGAGTGGGGTCCACCCCTGTACCTCAGGGGTTTGTCAAAGTTCCCAGCAGAATGCCTTGCATAAGCACATGTGTGTGCAAATAAATGTTAGTTGGAATTAAAGTTTGGTTTTTTTTAACGTTAAGAATTATAAGCCAGGGCTTCCCTGGTGGTGCAGTGGTTGAGAGTCCGCCTGCCGATGCAGGGGACACGGGTTCATGCCCTGGTCCGGGAAGATCCCACATGCCGTGGAGCGGCTGGACCCGTGAGCCATGGCCGCTGAGCCTGCGCATCCAGAGCCTGTGCTCTGCAACGGGAGAGGCCACAACAGTGAGAGGCCCGCGTACAGCAAAAAAAAAAAAAAAAGAATTATAAGCCAAACTATCCACTAGGTAAGTATGATGTTCCACTTTGACTGAACTGCTGAATTGGGTGCCTGGTCATGAGTAAGGGGAGAGGCAGCCGAGGGGAAGCGCCAAGGAGTTCATCACGAACCACAGAAACTGCTCAGTTTGTTTTTGCTTCATCAGCAGAGGCCTTGGTCTTGCTTCAGTGCCTAGTGCCACTGTTTGCTTGTTGCCGGCCTCTGTTGATCAGCTGTGCTTGGCCAGAGACGGAGGAGCAGTGAGGAGAGAGAACCAGCACAGTGGACAGAACAACTGCAACCTGAAGCAGAAGGTTCCAGGTGCGAGGCAATGCCCTGATGCGGCTCTGCAGGCTCCTGGGGGCTCAGGGAGGAGGAGGGGAGCCCGGAGCCCTGAGAGGGAGAGGCAGGTGGGAGCAGGGCAGGCACGTGGAGGCGGGCTCGGGGTTCATTCAGAGGCGAGTGAAGAGCCTTTGAAGATGTCAGGTGCAGTGACTGTCTCAGAGCTGCCGTGGCAGCCACGTCCCCAGAGGGCACAGGGATGGAGCCGGGCAGGAGGGAGGAGGTGCTGCTCAGCTCGGGGGCATGTTTCTGTTCCCATTCACCTCTCCTCCACGTTCCTAGGCAAGGCTCAAAGCTGTGTCTCTCCATCTCAAAGGCACACACTTCTTCTGAGTGTAAAGAACCTGTTTTCCCTCTTGCTCAGAGCCAGAGCATGACTAAGATTGGTGAAGACCTGTCAGCATTCAGAGAGTGGTCAGGATGAAAAACAGTTAAGATACGTACATCATAAATATAATTTTTACCCCGAAGTAGAATAACCTGCAAATAATAAGTTGTATAAGTTTAGCTAATAGAATGGAACGCATTGTCTTAAAAGCACCTTTTATCTGGTTGTTCAGGTGGCTGTGAGATGGCGGACAACTCTGGGCGCTTCACTCAGCTCAGTGTTTTGGAAGAAGGAAGTGGGACGGTCAAAAGCAAGTTGGGATTAATGTTCCTTTTTTTTTGCGGTACGCAGGCCTCTTACTGCTGCAGTCTCTCCCGTTGCGGAGCACAGGCTCCGGACACACAGGCTCAGCGGCCATGGGTCACGGGCCCAGCCGCTCCGCGGCACGTGGGATCCTCCCAGACCGGGGCACGAACCCGTGTCCCCTGCATTGGCAGGCGGACTCCCAACCACTGCGCCACCAGGGAAGCCCAATGTTCCTATTTTTTATTGGTAGACTTTGTGTATCTTCCTTAAAAAGAAAATTGCTCAACGAAGTTATCAAAATATTAGAGGCTCTCGCTGGAGAGAGGACTTTCATATTGAAGGTATGTGCGTGGCCTCAGCTCATCCACGTTAAACGCCACTGGGAACGGTGGCTGCACGTAGGTAGCCTGGTGAGGAGGGGTGACCAGGCTCCCCTCTGCTGCAGGGGTGTGCAGGTGTGTAGGGTGTGAGAGAGGTTGAAGAGGGAGACTGCTCCCGTCCCCATCACCCTGTCCAGGCTGCGAGGCTTAGCTGGTAGGGTCAGCTGCACAGCATCAGGGCATCAGGGAACAGAGTTAAAGGTAGGCCTTGACCTAGTGAGGGAGTGGGTGGGGTAGGGGGATCCCGGGAGGAGCAGAGTTTGCAGGGAGGTAGGCTGTGAGCAGGGCCAGACCTTGCTGGCGCTGGGAAGAAGGGGTGTGAGCGAGAGACGACCAACTCTGGGGCAGGCGCTCATGCGCAGAGACTGCCTGGAGACGGCTACGAGGGAGAGGACGTGCCAAGGCTGGGGCGAGATGTCCAGCTGAGCTGCCTGGAGGACAGATGGGGGTCTCCTGAGCCAGGTGGGACGGGGAGGACAAAGTGTGGCAGGGACGCCTCGTATAGTCACGGTTGAATTGAATCGAGGTACTTCGGGACGTGTTGGTGGAAACGTTGGGCATGTGGTGGGGTGCGAACCTGCGTGTCCAGTTGTCATCAAGGCCGGGCGTGGGGTTTGGGATGGGCAGTGTGTGGCTGAGCACTGTGTGCACCGCAGAGGCCTGCTCGTCCCCCACCCCCCACCGCCTCGATGTCTCCCGCAGGCGAGCCTGGGGCTGCCCTCCAGCCAATGCCCATGCTGACCAGCCAGCCGTTCTCGCAGAGGTGAGGCCAGCGCTTTACCAATGACTGCAGGTAGCGGTTGGAGCTACAGAATAGGAGGAAAACATTTACAATGCGCACTGAATACATCAAATAAGGACATCTACAGACTTAGGCAGAAAAGCAGGTTACAGGCTTCACAGGTGACCCTCTCACGGGCACAGCCTCCTCCTGCTGCCTCCTGTGTGGACGCAGCTCTGTCTCTACCTCTTCTGAGAGATGTCTGAGGCCTTCCTTGTAAAATGCCTTCCTCCCTTCCAGGAGACCCCGCTTCCTGCTTCCGTCACCCTGGGATCCACGCCCCCCCCATCATGGAGCAGGACCCACGAACTCCACCGTCAAGTGGAGCCTTGCCGCCAGGTCCCTGTGGGTGGTGCCCCAGAGCATGTTCCCCCGTGGTCTCGGGGCCATGGGAGCTGACGCTGCGTCCCCATTTCTCCCGAGTCCTCGGCTCTCCTTGCAGCCATGTGCACATGTGCGCACACTCAACGTCTCCCGAGGACCCTGCATTTACCGCCCAGAGACCGTCAAGCCCATGGGCTCTGTTGCTGCCCATCATCACACACATACTTCCAGACCTCGCCCAGAGCCCACTGGCATCTGAGAGGTGGAGCCTGCGCTGGGCCTTTCTGAAAGAGACGTCCACTCCATGGGCCTCATCTTGGATAACACGCTTCATAAGCTTCATCTTATTTCTAGTGCTTCTGCATGGAAGCAACAGGGTACTTTTCATCGGGTAATCAGTGAGGGCAAGAGGGGATGAAGTTACAGGGCGATGGCTCAGAGCCAAGGAGAGAGGGGCTGGGGTGGAATGTGCCCCATGGAGGGTTCAGCAGGGCATGGGCTGTTCAGGGCAGCTGCCAGGATGCGGCCCAAGGGGACTGGGTGGATGTGGGGCTGGGCACTGAGGAAGCAGAGTCAGGGAGTGTGCACAATGCTGTCTCTTGAAGTTCAAAGCCGGAGGAAGGGCTGAGGGGGAGGGCTGGGTGAAGGAGGTACGGGGACCAGGCTGCCAGAAAGCACATGTTAGATTCAGACACACGGGGTCGTGGGTGCCCTCAGAGCAATTGGCGGCCAGATCGTTGCCTCTTCCCACCTTCGCAGAGGAGGCTCCACAGGGGAGCAGCATGGCTGTGAGGTGGAAATGAAGCCCTTCCCTAGGCCGGAGGGAGAGAAAAGACCAGATTCTGGGAGGGACTGAGACCCTCCTTCCCAGCGTTCACCTCACGTCCGGGAGCTCGTTGGCAGACAGGCAGGCCGTCTGGCCTGGAGCAGGAGAAGGAATTCCGTACCGGTGCCCCGTGTGTTATTCCAGCCCAGGCAATCCTTGGCTGCCTTTGAAGTTAGCAGAGAGTAGCCTTTGTTTCTGGGCCCCCCCATTCAACCCATACAGCTGCCACAGCCTCCTCGCTCTCTTAGGAAAGGTCCGACCAACCGGACCTGACCGGACTCCTCAGGTCCACGCCTTGGTTCTGAATAGCTATGGAGAGGTTCCGTGTGTGGCCACGTGTGCTGGAGACAACCCACCAACCCCTCCGGGTCTGGAGAGAGAGGTCCTGGGCCAGCTCTGCCCTTGCACCACCTCCTCACTGCCCCCCCCCCCCGCTCTTCTCAGCCCCCAGTGACTCCAGCTGTGGTGGACAGAACCACTGTAGAGCCGATTCATGGGAATTCAGCAACATGACAACATGAGGTTGGCAGTCAGGCAGTGTGGGGTAGGGGGAGTTGTTTTTTCTTTGTTTAGTGTATTTTTTCCTGAAAGATTTGCATTATACTGGAAATATTTTCAAATAGTGTTTATGGAAAGAAGGGCATGTGTGTATGTTGTCCAGTCAGTTGTTAGAATGTGTGGACTTCTGTCTCTTTCCCAGCACCCATTCCTCATGGGCGCTGTCCTTCTGGCCCTCTGCCTGGTTCTAGGGAGCTGTCAGCCACGGGCCCCGGAGACCAGCTACGCCAGAGCGGTCAAGAGCACAGACATGCAGGCCGGGAAGGCAGTTAGAACCAGACCATCTGATGGCAGCTCCTGCTGTACAGATCACCTCAGTGCCCGTGCCTGGCTCTTCAGCCACCAGACCATAAATCCACCTGGCCAGCTTGCTTGTTCTTTCTTTTTTTTCTCTTTTCTTTCTTCTGTCCTTTAGTTAGCAACTGAATTTGTTACTATTGCTTGTAGCTAAGGAATACTGATATCTGTATTATTAAGCTTCTTGTAATATTTTTCCTCATAATATTTTGAAAGTTTATGTACAGTTGGCTCCTTGTCCATGGCCTCTGGATACTGAATCAAAAGATGCAGACTCCTGACTGTGGGACTTGAGCGTCCGCAGGTTTTGGTGTCTGCTGGGGTCCTGGAACCAGTCCCACGAGGATATGGAGGGGCGACTGTATGTAGATCATTTAGCTACAAAGAGGACAGTGGGCTTAGCTTGGTGAACAGAAAAGCATTACTGTGTCTGCCAGAAGTAATGGTGAGAGGATAGGACATAGGGTTTTGTTCCTGTTGTTTTATACCAGAAACTGTCTCTTCCAGCACCAACCCCAAACCTAACCTAACCCTGATAAAATCTCTCCATTGGTATAACATTTTGGACTCTGAAATGAGGGAATTTAAGAAAAGACAAAGATTGATAAACAGTGAAAGGAATAGTTAGAGAGGAAAGAAGAGAGTGAAAATGAGAAGGAAAGTATGAATCAGTTATATCGAGGGCAGACTGCACCCACTAGAAGCGCGTGTCGGGTAAGGCTGTGTTAGCTTGGCCAAGGGGGACCGGCCCCTTTTCACCACAAGCCTGTAGTGGGAAATGGTATAAAATGTGTAGACAGTATATATATTAACTCTCTCTCCTCACTCTATGCATCCACATACAAACACACATACATACACATGCCATATATATAATGTCTGGAAAGTCAGTTAACACATAACTGTCTTTATCCATTCATCCTTCAGTGGACACTTAGGTTGTCTCCATGCCTTGGCTATTGTAAATAATGCTGCAGTGAACATTGGGGTGCGTGTATCTTTTCAAATTAGTGTTTTCATTTTCTCTGGATGAATACCCAGGAGTGGAATTGCCGGGCCATATGGTAGTTCTATTTTTAATTTTTTGAGGAAACTCCATACTGTTTTCCACAGTGGCTGCAGCAATTTACTTTACCACAGCAGTGCACAACTGCTCCCTTTCTCCACATCCTTGCGAACACTTGTTATTTCTTTTTCATGATAGCCATTCTGACAGGTGTGAGGTGGTATCTCCTAGTTTTGGTTTGCATTTCCCTGATGATTAGTGATGTTGAGCATCTTTTCATGTGCCTGTTGACCATCTGTATGTCTTCTTTGGGGAAATGTCTGTTCAGATCTGCCCATTAAAAAAAATCTGATTGTTCTGTTTCTGTTGAGTTGTATGAGTTCTTTATATAGTTTAGGTATTAGCCCCTTATCAGATAAATGACTTACAAGTATTTTCTCCCATTCCGTAGGTTACCTTTTCATTCTGTTGATGGTTTCCTTTGTCGTGCAGAAACTTTTTAGTTTGATGTAGTCCCACTTAATTTGTTTTTGCTTTTGCTGCTTTTGCTTTTGGTGTCAGATTCAAAAAATCATTAACAAGACTGATGTCAAGGAGCTTACTGCCTATATTTTCTTCTAGGAGTTTCATGGTTTCAGGTCTTGCATTCAAGTCTTTAATCCATTTTGAATTGATTTTTATGTATGGTGTAAGGTAGTGGTCCAGTTTCATTCTTTTGCATGTGGATATCCGATTTTCCTAACATCATTTATTGAAGAGATTATCATTTCCGCATTGTATATTCTCAGTTCCTTTGTTGTAAATTAATTGATCATGTATGTGTAGGTTTATATCTGGGCTCTCTGTTCTGTTCCATTGATCTGTGTGTCTGTTTTTATGTCAATAAATACCACATTGTCTTAAGTAAATCTTTGTAATATAGTTTGAAACCAGGGAGCATGATGCCTCCAGCTTTGTTCTTCTTAAGATTGCTTTGATTGTTTAGTGTTTCTTATCTGCCTATAAGATTGGTCATGCTAATTCTCACAAAACCAGGATGTAAAGCCCACCAGTGAGATGGTGGCTAGATTCTTGGCTGCCTTCTCAGGAGTCTCACTGGAAGAAGAAAGAGCTCTTTCTACCCACTCCCCAACCATAACATACACATATCTCATTTATGACCCTTTTCCACAAGGTATCTAAAACTTTAATATCTAAATCAGTGATATTCTAAGTAGTAGTCATCTTAAGTCATGCCATGTATGTGTGTGTGTGCGTATTTTATTTTTCTTTAGAGAGAGTTAGGACAGTAGTGTGCTTAAACATACGTGACCTCTTTTCCAGACTACCTGGATTCAAATCCTAGCTCTGCCATAGCAGCCTGTGTGGCATGGGGTGAGTAACTTAACCTCTATGTGCCTCACTTTCCTCACATATAACATGAGAATAATGATAATATTCATTATCATTGTTGTTTGGAAAATGCATGAGTTTATGCAGGTAAACACAGACATATGGTAAATATGTGATAAATAGTTACTGTTATCTCAAGGATGCTGCTGTTACTCAACACCTGACTGTACGGCAACAGGCAGTTGTTAGCTGTAGACTCATCTCATTTACACGACTTGGTCTCCAAATGAATTTTGCTGCCTCTGAAAACCTCAACCCACTGTCAGTGGAGTTTGCCTATGGGATCTGAGGACATTTCCAGAAGAGCTGTTCGAAAGGGTTTTGAATGATGGCGACGGTATTGAAATTTGTGGTGTGAATATACCATGTGAATATATGCCTTTCTAGTTCATTTGCTAAGCAAACCTCTGATCTTGGTTACTCCTTGTAAGTTGAACTTAATATTCTCACACAATTAATTGTCCTGAATGAGTTCTATGAAGATGGATTTCCCCCCACAGTGAGAACCTTTAGTACATATTTGTCATTTAAATACATTTTTGCTATAGTTTATAATAAAGCATAAATGTAATTTAAACATACATGCTGCTAAGCAGTTTAGATTCTATATCTTTCCTGTTACTATTCTTCCTGCTTGATGTGCAGAAGAACATTCCTGGGTTGGAGAGCCAGCCCATCAGCGCTAGTTCTCTCATTGATTTTTACTGAATTTCATGCAGGCACCAAGCTAGGCACTGGGACTATAATGGCGAAATGACTTACAAAACAGGACAACGTTTTATTTAATAAAAGCACTGTATAGTTTACTTGGACGCAGGCTTCTCCTGGGCAGCATGCCCATGTCATATACGTTTGTACAATTAAGTTATTCTTAACTGCGGAAAGAAAGAGAAAGAGAAGCATGCACGATCTGGTGATTTTATTTCTGCATTTTAAAAGAGCGCCATGAGGGTTTTTATGTACTTCCCTATGTCCCTTTAAGATCCTGGAGGCCTTTAGGAATTTCCGTTTGCAGCAGGAATTTGGGCTTGGGTCAAAGTCCAGAGGGGTGAATTTCGGGTTGCACCCCCAGGAAGCTGGTACTTGGTGTGGAGCCCAGACTTGCTGGCACCGGGCGAGTCCCTGTGTTTAAGTAGCATCGTTCACAGGTGAGCAGACAGGACTCTTAAGTGTTATAACAGGGAAGGAGACACTCCAAGAAAAGAGTTTTTACAATGGGAGCCCATGGCTGGAAATGAACCAGGTGCTAATAAACCCAGTTGTGTTCACCTGTATTTTTATAAGTTGATCAGGATTGAGACCGTGTGTGGGAGCAGATCTTTCTTCTCTCGTACGTTCTCTGAAAATGCTTTGACCAGGACAAAGCCCTACTTTGAGGGATGATGGAGGAATGGGCTGTGACTTACTTATGGGTCCACAGCATGAGGCTCACTCTTAGATTTATCTGTTTAACACATGTTTATTGAGCACTTGCTGTATATCAGGCACTGTAGTTGTACTGAGGATACAGGGGTGAACAAGACAGAGAAAGTCCCTGCATTCAAGGAATTTACCAGTTGACCAGGGAGACAGATAAATAAGCAAATCATGTGATTTCAGGTGGAAAATCAAGTGGGGAAGGAGATGAGAGATGGTGAGGAGTGACCATTACTGAAGGGGTGACCAGGGAAGGCCTCCCCAAGGAAAAGGGAGGGAAGGAGTTCTGGGCGGAGGGCTCGGGGCACTGTCCTCTTCAAATGCGGGTGAGAATCTGTGGATTTTGGCTAGCACTGTTTGCTATATGTTTAGTACATTTAAATTATGTCTTATTTTGAATCATTGCTGTTTAAATATTGTCCATCTCCCAAACACTGAGTTCACTAGAAGGACTTATATATTCGAAGTCAGTTCTTGGCCTTCAGTCTCTATTTTCTGGCACTTTCCAAGCACACTGCTCAGGCAGTGTTGGTACAAGTGTGAGATGAACAAGCGCATGTCGAGGCTCGGCAGTGTCTCTTCAGTCTCTGAGACATGGGCGTTAAGACGCTCGTGAGGGCTGGGCAGAGGCCCAGGGGCAAGAGGGCCGGAAAGACACTTTGATCAGGCCCAGAACCCCAACTTTGTCCCTCAGGGGCAGGGGCGTCATTTTGGACCAGATAGGTGGAGAACAGGATTTGTTTCCAACTCTGGTTCTCTTCCAAACCGGGCCCCTCAGCCAACACCAAGGCTGTCTCATTATGCCTCCTTGCAGACGCCACCCTGCTGGCAGGTAGCACCACCAGTTCACACTGGATGTGTTGCTCTTGGGCTGCTGGACTGACCTCACAGGCAGTTTCCAAGCGTAGTTTGTCCTTATCCGGGGAAACGACATCATAAAATAGTGATGGGAATCAGCACCAAGGGACTTTGCCAAATCCGTTTTTAATCTTGCCATACTTTGTCTCTTTTCAGTTAAAATGAGAACATCTGATGCACTTTTCATGATATTTTCAGGATTAAATACTGCCTTTTAAAGAGATATGAACCAAAAATATTCTTTGTCCTTCTCTTCCAGCTCTTCTCTCGAGGCTTTTGGCTCTTGGTTCCTTTTTGCCTTAACCATGTGAGTTTCTTTGTTTCTTTGAAGAAGTCGCTACAGCTTGTTGCCCTTTTTTCAAAAACAAAGCTGTAGCTCTGGTTACAGGACCTTGCTACTGTGGTCTGAATTCATGCTTTCATATAATCACCCATTTCCAGAAGCTCATGGCTTAGCAATGGTAGTTGCCCAATAGCTAAATCTTGAATTATAAGATTTTTATCTCTAGTAACTTGAACGATTTTAATAATCTAGATATGTTTCCAAAACAGTTTCTGGCATTGCAGGGATATTTTTTAATCAAAAAGACGTTTATGAAAAAATTAAAAAAAAAAAAATTTTTAAATCTCTTTGATTTTTAAGTGAAATACATTATAACTTTTGGAATGCCAAATCTGGGTGTATTTTTGTGATCAGGAGCCATAGAAATTCTCATTTATGTAAGTATTCCTGACACTTTGCAGACATTTTTATAGCTCCTATGTCAGTGCTCTTTATAGAGAGCAGTTAGTACATATAGTGAATGAATGAAACACCAGATACTTGTCATGATTGGGGAACTCTTGCATAGTTTGAATTCCTAACTGGTGATCCCAAAGCATGTCGATGAATGAATAGCATCAACCAGGCAGGGACTCTCTAATGGCTGCATCCCCATGCTTTCGTCAAGCACTTGGGCGAAAGTGATAAAAAACATGCTTATCAGATTTGCAGATGACAGGAGACTAAAAGGAATTGCTATCACTGGTGACAGAATTGAAATTTAGAAACATAGCAATATTAAAATATGATGAACCAGTCCCAGAATAGCACATGGTTAAATAATAATGGTACGTCCTTATGATGAAACTCCCTGCAGCTATTACAAAGGATGTTTGAGCAGAGTATCTCATGTCCTGGAGAAACACTTATATTTTTAAGCAAAAAAAGTAGGTCATAAAGCAATATGAAGAGGATGATCCTTTTATTTTTTTATACTCAAGGAACAAAGACAGTATAGATGGATGTGCACCAAAACATTACTAGTGGCTACCTCTGAGCGATAGCATTAGATGTGAGGTTTACTTTCCTAGACTTATCCATATCCTCCAAATTTTTTTTTAAGTAAAAATAAAAATGCTTTACAAAAATAATGAGCCAGTAATAACTGTTCCTTTGTGGTAAAAAAACAATCATTTGCATGTGCCTAGTATAGTTTAATGTTATTGCTTTGTAATATTATTATTATTAAAAGAGTACGTCTGAGAACAGATACTAAAACCCTGGCTGTTTGCTTTGGGACCGGAGGACAGTGAGGGGTATGTTGGCAGTTCTTTTCTTACGTAGTTTTGTGAGCTTGGGTGAGTTACCTAACTTCTCTGGACCTCAGTTTCTCTGTGAAATCAGGCATTAATATGATGGTGAACTGTGTGATTTGTGTGATTCTGTACCACTGTGCCCCGACCTTCTGCAGTTGTCTTTCATTGGGGGATATCTTCCTGCTGTGCAGAAACCTCACGGCTGTGTCTTTATAGGACCCGGAGTATAAGCAGCAGAGCTTAGATTCTTCCTCATAGGTTTTATTTCTACAAGAAAGGCATGGGGAGTATGTGGCCCTAAAGTGGGTTTTGCCTGTTGTGTGTAAGCCCAGGATGACGGGAGAGTGGCAGGGCCCGGGAGGAGGACGAGGACGTCCGGGTACAATAGACTGGCCAGCCTTGGTGCTGAATGCAGGCTGGTGGCCAGGGCTCGGGTTTTTGTTGGTAAAGGAAAGAACTCTTCTGTTTTCCGTGTGTACACACAACACTCACACTTCTGGCCGCCACATGTGTGGGTGTTTCCCACACCAGGCAACTCTGCGACACAGCTGGCTGTCCTGCGACTTGTCAGTTCAGACCCTGTCTGCCCGGAGTGGCCTGGACCCCGCAGGTCCGGGGCTCGGCTCCACAGCACTGCCCCCTTCAGACTCCAGTCGCAAGTCCGGGTTATCACCTGTGCTTCTGACCAACTGGCTATAAATTGGAGGCTCCTATGGCCCCTCCTCAGATTCGATAAATTTGCTGGAACAGCTCAGAGAACTCTGGAAAACAGTTTACTTACTAGATTACTGACTTATTTTAAAGGATGAAACTCAGGGAAAAACGAGGGCAAGGTAGTATAAGGAAAGGGTGCTGAACTTTATGCCCTCTCCAGGCACCACCCTCCTTAAATCTCCCCCCTTCCCCCCACCCCCGTGTTCACCAACCCGGCAGCCCACCCACCCTGTCCTCGGGGGTTTTGTGGAGGCCTCATTACACTGGCAGGAATGGTGAGCTCACTGGCCATTCGCGACTGGCTCAGTCTGCAGCCCCTCTCCCTCCCCAGAGGCCTGGGGGTGGGACTGAAAGTGCCAACCCTCTCTGATCACAGGTGGTTCCCCTGGCAATCAGCCCCATCCTTAGGGGCTTCCGAAAAGTCACCTCATTAACCAGGGCCTTTTTATGAATAACGAAGGATACCTTTACGGCTCTTATCACTTAGGAAATTCCAAGAGTTTTAGGAGCTCTGTGCCAGAAACTGTGACTAAGACCAAATATATATTTCTTATTATAAATCTCAAGGTCACAGTCCCAGCCCTCACCCCCATGGTTAGTGTGGTCTGGGAAATGACTTTTACTTCCCCTTCTAAGTATATTTTACTAAGAAGCCAGAGATTTCAAATTCTGTTATTTCTTGATCAATGTCCTATAGGGTTGAGAGGTGCCTTGGAGACTGGAATCCGTTCTTGAACATTTTGGATGTGTGATTTTACATTGTGAATTGAACCCTCTAGTCAGAGGTGTGTTCTGTGTCTTAGGCAGCTTTGCTGTCACTTTGCTCCGTATCTGCGCTGTTTGCTGTGCCCCCTAAAGCCGTGTCCAGATGTCTGAGGGCATGGGGTGCGGTGACCTGTGCCCTCGACCTGGGCTCAGCATTGGCACCCTCCCTGGCCTGGCTTGTTCACGAGAGCGTCCACTGTGCCAGGCGTGGAGCTGGTCATGGTGTGAGTCAACGGACATGCTCACCTGTCAGAGCATGGTCCACGGGAACTGTTGTTTCGCAAGATTTTCTCCCCAAAATCTACGTTTAGTTGTTATTTTAAATTTACGGGGCTTCCCTGGTGGCGCAGTGGTTAAGAATCCGCCTGCCAATGTAGGGGACACAGATTCGAGCCCTGGTCCAGGAAGATCCCACATGCCGCAGAGCAGCTAAGTCCGTGCGCCACAACTACTGAGCCTGCACTCTAGAGTCCGTGAGCCACAATTACTGAGCCCGCGTGCCACAACTACTGAAACCCGTGTGCCTAGAGCCCGTGCCCTGCAACAAAGACAAGTCACCGCAATGAGAAGCCTGTGCACTGCAGCGAAGAGTAGCCCCTGCTCGCTGCAACTAGAGAAAGCCCGCGCGCAGCAACGAAGACTGAACATAGCCAAAAACCAATCAATCAATTAATTAAAACAAAAAAAAATTTACGTTTAGATTTTTTTAAAGTAATTATACAAATTCAGGAACTATTGAAATGTTCATTTCAGTTGTCTGTAGTATTTTAGAAATGCATGCAAAGAACAGAAATCACTAATACATGGGTTATAAAAGTAATGAAAGAAAAATGTAGTGTGAGAGAAACCTAGTGAAGACATACTTTTATTTGATATAAAAGTAGATGTGGGCTTCCCTGGTGGCACAGTGGTTGAGGGTCCGCCTGCCGATTCAGGGGACACGGGTATGTTGGCAGTTCTTTCCTTACATAGTGCCCCAGTCCGGGAGGATCCCACATGCCACAGAGCGGCTGGGCCTGTGGGCCATGGCCACTGAGCCTGCGCGTCCGGAGCCTGTGCTCCACAGCGGGAGGGGCCACAACACTGAGAGGCCCGTGTACCACAACAACAACAACAAAAAAGTAGATGTGATGTAGCAGCCTTGTTCTTGAAGGATGGTACTGCCACTCCTGATGCAGAGGGAACCACTGGGGAAATTGCATGGATGTCTTAACTGTAGCTCCCAATTTGTTTTTTGAGGTGATGATAATGATAATATCAAATATGTTGTTATCTTCCATTTTATTGTACATGTGCCATGGGTCAGACACTGTACTGGGCACTGCATGTATAGTATTTTGTTTAATCTTCGCAGCAACCTTAATAAGTAGGTATTTCATTCACGAAAAAAACTGAGGCTTAAGGAGACAGTGCAGTGCAGCTTGTTGATGGCAGAGTTGGAATTTGTATGCAAACCCGTAACCTTAACTAGTATATACGATGTTCTGAAAGAATGGAGGCTATAAACTCACAAGAGGGTGTCACCACCTCTTTAAAGACAACTCTGTCACAATAATTTGATCTCAGCCACAAGTCTTTTTCTCTATCTCATATGTCAGTACCATGGGCACAAAAGTTACTTTGAGTGAGAGAATGTTGGTGTGTGGGTTTGTGAGTGTTTCACCATTGACCTGTTTGGCCTTTGCCCACCTGGAAGGTGTGTTATGGTGCCAGGGTGGGCATGAGCACCCAGGTGCTCCTGGACCCTCTTCCGTTGACACTTCTTTTCTTTCCTCTAAAGCAGACGGTTTACTTCATTGTGAGAGATGATTCCTCCCTAAATCCTTTTCTTTGGACTGAGTGAAGGTTTTGTGATGATCCTTATGCAACTTTCAAAACACCAATTTCACGTGTCTTTATGGCAGCTGATAAAGTCGCCTCTGGTTGTACAGCACATTTCATGCTGTGGTCTGACTGGTACCCAGATAGACCCGCCTTCCTGACCACTGACACCTGGCGAGTCCCCAGTCCCCAGGTGACCTCGAGACCCCAGCTGGTGAGGATCGAGTGTCTTGACTGGGAAATGGTCCTGAGGTTTTGTGGTTTTCTGAAATGACAGTGGCCTGTAAACCCATATTTATTAAGAGGTGACACGAGCAATGCCAGCGGGACATTTTCTTTGTTACAGGGACGACGGAAGGTCTAGCATTGTGCAAAACCCAGACAGCATGGTATGTTGAGAGAACACTGTTGTCCGTCCCACCCACGTTGGGGAGCACATGGAGACCTTGCTTTCTGGGGAGCGTGCTTTCCTGTAGTGCTGGACCTGCCCACCCTGGAGCCCCAGACGCGCTCAGTTGTCCTGCTGCCCCGAAGGGGAAACTTGCGTGGGGCTGGGGCAGAGCCAGCCACAGAGCCGCCACTCTCCGCAGTGACTCTCGCCTGCCCCTGCTTGCCCTGGGACCTCAGGTGCGGTCCCCACGTGCACTGGCGAGGGGACATGTGGGAGGTGGCTCACAGGGCCAAGTGCGTGTCCTCCAGGCCGTCGGTCTGTGAGGTGAGTTACGATTGTCAGGGTGCTAAGGATCAGGTGGTGCAGCGATTGAAGGTGGATTTGAGTCCTTGACCTTTGGAGCCCAGACACTGATTCAGCAATAACAGCAAGTGACTGTTTATTAATGGCAATTTCAGGCCAGGACTGTTGGCCTCTGCTCTTCCATGTGGCTCATAAATTTAACGTGGTCTGAAGCACTGCGGAGGATAATAAACAAAGCTCGTGGTGCTGTGGATTTTAAAGACTCTGACTGTTTTTCCTCTGAAGAGGTTGTTGGAGAATCTGAGAACAAGTGTGGGAGAGAGCTCTGTGGACGGCACCCAGGCTTGTTTTAAACGCATGTGTTACTGTGCATCACTGCTGTACATCACCTGCTTACCATGAAGGCCGACCTGAGTGTGGTTCCACAGCTGCTCTAGTTTCATTTTTATTAGAGACATACACGTAATCTAGCTTACAGGGAAATGCCACGGTCCCCCTTCTGGTAACAGTGGGTTTATTGAGGGTGGTGGGGTTGTCTTGGGTAGTTTTGACCCAGTTTCTGCAGCACTCCGGCAGTGCTGAGGCTTTGTGTTAACCCTGCGATGGGCTACACGGGTGTCTCCAGTCACCCTTCTCCATCCCCGGGAAGGGGCTATGCCAGCGTCTCTGTCCACGGTCACCCTCCTTTGGTGTAACTGGCCAGTCAGAGAGGTCAGAGGGCCGCTCTCGGGCCAAATGACAGGAATGCAGCTGGCCACCAAACCATTTTTTCTACTTTGGCATGATGGCCTAAACATATCTCTTTATTTGCAAATAATTTAATGATTTGAAATATTTCAAACCACACAAAATCATGCCCTCATTGCAGTTGCCTGGAGGTGTCAGGACTCCTTTTAGCTCAATTCATTTATTGTAGGTAATTTTTTGTGTGTTTCTTTTTATCTACCTTCTTTACTGTACGTTTTACAACATGCCAAATCCTGATGCCACTGGCCTGGTCTGTGTTGCTCGACCACACTCACCCACTGAGGAGGAGAGGCCTCGGAGATGAGAGGCCTTTGCAGACCTCAGCTCACCTCTGTTTAAGCATCGGTAGTCCTGGAGTTCTGGCTTCCCAGATGGTTAGGAGTCCTGTGTCCCCGCTGAGCCCTGGCACTCCTGCTGGTCACCCGAGACCCTCACAGTTTTGTCCCACCCCGTCTGTAGCCTCTTCCCTGTGAGTCTCTCCTCCGCCACCCAGCCCAGCCCTGGGGGTGCTCGTGGTGTGGGGGGCAGGCTCCATGGTACTCTCCATTCCTGGCCACTGAGTCTGTGCTAGGACTGCAACCCTGCCTGGACACTCGCCTCCAGGGGCCAGCTCGGTTCCATCTTTATTGGTTCCAGGCACCTGGTTCCAGTGACTCACAGGCCCTGTGCTCCATCTGACTTGCCACATGGGACATGGAGGCTCACGCCATGGGACCTGGCCTGAGACAGGCCTCTTCCAGATCATTCTTTCTGCCTGAAGGGCCCTTAAAACTGTGTCTTCCATTGCTGCTCTGGATGTCTTCTCATATTTTCTCTGTCCCCAGCCTCATGTCTTATGGTTCTGGGTCTTTCGCTGCAGGCCCTTGTCCCTGTGGAGAGCCCTCAGGGCTAATGTGGTCAGCTTTAGAATAAGCTGAACTCCTGCACATTGCATGTTGAGGCCCCTAAGCCACCTTTGGTGTGCCAGGTTCAGAGTTTAACAGCGGCTGATGAACACGCATTTTGAGCATGGTTTGCCAGCATCCCCTGCCAGACAGCAGTTTGGTTTCAGAAGCATCTATTCCTGGGCCAGAGATGGTGTGCAAGCCAGTCACACGGGACTCCCACCTCGGGGCTCTCAGTCCAGCCCTGCCGCCTTCAGACTCTGTATGGGTCTCAAGACCAGAAAATAGAAATTTTGTATAAATGAAAGCAAAGATTATTGAATTCAGTAGTGGCTTGATTGTATGACAGAAAAACTTCCTCATGTACTTTTGTTGCCAACAGTATAAACTTGCAATAAATGTTTCAGGTGGAATGTGTTTTATTAGCTTCATAAATTATCTTAGGGCTTTATTTATAGAATCATTGTCTAAAGGGGTCCCTTAAAATTTTCAGTTATACTTTGCTGCACTTTATTGGGGAAATAATATGCTATAGTGGTATTTGGGAATACACGTAAGTTGTGGGGCAAGGACCTCTGTATACAGACATGAGTAACATGGATATACGCTTTGATGTTCAGTCTTTGTGTCGTTTTACCACGTTTGTGCATTATAAGTGATGATCCAAGTAGAAAAGCAGTTAGCCTGGAGGTCATTGAAAAATCAAAGTTTTAGATCATGGTTTGGCCCAAACTTCATTTCAAGTATAATATTGTGTATCTGGGGGGTCTTCTAAGTTCTTTACATGAATTATATAATTTTATCCTTAAAACATTCCTGTGAGGTAGAGACTGTGGTCTGTATTGTCCAGGCATGCAGACTGTGACCTAGAGAGGTGACCCAGCTTGCCCAAGCTTGCACAGGTGAGAAAGGTCGCTCCGGGGTTTGAGCCTGGCAGTTTGGTTCAGTTTCACCGTGTTCAGCTCCTCCCTTCTTTGGGCCTGAAAGTCCTCATGTCTGAAGTGAGGGAGTTGGTTTGCACAACTTCAGGGGCTCCTTCCAGCCCTGCTGTTGTGGTTCTCAGGGGAGGACGGGCCATTCCTTTATTCATCAAATATTCATCATTATCGAAAAACACCTCAGCGCCCTGGTCCCATGGGGCTCTCACTGGTAGGGGAAGGGGAGAGCCACAGTTAGAAAGGGGCTTCTGGTTCTGATCTTCGGTGACCTCGGCATATGGCAGCTTGAAGCAGAGTTTCAATTCCTAGCCAGAGATTGAAGTCAGGCCGTGGCAGTGAGAGTGCTGAATCCTAACCACTAGACCACCAGGAACAAGGCCCTGGCCCATCAGCTGAATAGAAATGAATTTCCACATAGAGGCAGAAACTACTGAAATAAGTAAAGTGTTTGTTAGGAGGAAAAAGAGTACATGTGGATAGACACAGTGGGTGGGCTCAGAGAGAGAGTAGCGCCCTCGTGGTGGTCTGAATCACTTATGTGTGGCATTTCTTCCGGGTTTCCTTTGGCCAGTGATCTTGCTTTGCCTGGTTCTGAGTCTGTATTTGGTTTATCTCAGGTTCTTCCTCTGTGTGCGCACGTATGCACTTAAGTTACCTTCTAGTGTCTCTTGGCTCCTGGTTTGGACATGAAGTGCAGAGGAGGCGTGGATGCTAGTTTGTGTGATTACACAGCTCTGACCCCTCGGATTATCAAAGACAAATGGCCCTGCTGGTTCAGCCTGAAAGTTGTGGCGTGGGGCACATCCTGCTCTCTTGACACCCTTCTCTTTACCTGGTGTGTCTGTGTGGAAGGACAGATTTCAGGTGAAAGAAAGAAAACTGACCCCAAAGTGCATTTCTCTCTGCCCCGCCCCCCATGCTCTTGATTCAGTTAAGTCAAAGCAATTGTTAATTACCTACTGTGCTAGAGGTGAGGTACAATGATGTCATGTATTCTGGGCTCTGGAGGTCTTGCCGTGGGTGAGACAGACAAATAGAGAAATAATGACAGCCATGTGACAAACGCTGTACTGGACGGATGCACAGGTTGCCATGGGTGCACAGAGGCAGCCGTGTTTAATTGTGGATGGGGTGGGGAGGTTGGGGAAGGTGTCACAGACACGCCCTCCCTTTTTTTTTTGGCTGAAAGGTCGTCCGCATTTGTCAAGTTGGGGGAGTGAGTCACTCTAGGCAGGAGCAGTAGTGTGCACTAAGGCACTGTGACAGGAGCTGTATGTGCTGAAGATCGTCTTTGTGTTCTGGTGTGTCTGGCTTCCAGGGCATGTGTAGAGGAGCTGGAAAGTAAGGTTGGAAAGATGGTCAGGTCCATGTCAGGAGGAAGGCTCTTACGTGCCCAGCTAACACAAACTACGTGCTGAAGGTTTAAAGTAAAGGGATGACATGATATTTATGTTTTAGAAATAACAATTGATAGAATAAGCTTTCCTTCATCCACCAAAAATTTTTTTAAATGTATAATTAAAGTCTGTTTTTTTAAAAAAATATTTATTTTATTTTTGGCTGCGTTGGGTCTTCGTTGCTGCGCACGGGCTTTCTCTAGTTGCGGTGAGCGGGGGCTACCCTTCATTGCGGTGCGCAGGCTTCTCCTTGCAGTGGCTTCTCTTGTTGCGGAGCATGGGCTCTGGGTGCATAAGCTTCAGTAGTTGCAGCACACGGGGTCAGTAGTTGTGGCTTGCGGACTCTAGAGCGCAGGCTCAGTAGTTGTGACACACGGGCTTATTTGCTCCGCAGCATGTGGGATCTTCCCGGACCAGGGCTCGAACCCGTGTCCCCTGCATTGGCAGGCAGATTCTTAACAACTGTGCCACCAAGGAAGTCCCACCAAATGTTTTTTGAGAAGCTGTTACATGCAGACGTTCTAGGCCTCAGGAGAGTAACAGTAAACAATAAATGCCCTATGTACATTGAGGTGAACTTATAGTTTAGTGAGGAGAGACAGTGAGCAAAACAGAATAATTATGGGATTTATTAAAAGGTGTTAAGTGCTACGGAAAAATAAAGCAAAGAATGTAGATAGGGAGTCTTGGACACAGGTGATAAGGGGTACGTTTTTAATCAGGGTGCTTTGTTATACTTGAATATAAAGAAAAATTACTTTATTTTGTATTTTTTCAATGAATTTTTCAGTGTGTGTTTTAGAACTCAGATTCTACCCACATTTGTCTCTTTTTCACGTCCATTCTTCTTGCTGTTTTATAACCATGTTTACAGAAAAAGTATTGGGAAGACCTCCTCTACTGGCTGTAAAATAGAATTAGACCCTGACTCTGTGTCTACTTTGTGTGTTTGCTCCTTCCAGTGATGTGGACAGGATGACAGGTTGGAGTCTGGAGATAAGAAAGCGGAACTGTGTTCGAGGGAGGAGTTTTCAGTCTGGACAAGCTATTCTGTCTGCATTAAGGACAGAACAGGATGGAAAGGGCTTGCTTCAGTGGGAGTGTCGAGGCTGGAGTGAGGACAGACGTGTGTTGTCTACACAGGAGTGGGTGGTCATGCTTCCACACTTAGGGGGTCACTGTGAACTGCTCTGGTGACCAGTTCAGCTGATTGGGGCTCAGCCATAGCAGCAGTGAGTGGGTCCCTGGAGTTGGGCATAGAGGTATTTGAGGCCTGTCCTGTCACAAGGAGGCCAGCAGGGAAGCCGGGTGAAGGTGGAGCGTGGTGACAGCCTGGGATGGGACACAGATCCAAGAGGGCGGTCGGTGGGAGGAGATTTGAGACCAGATGACCAAGAGCAGCAGGATGCCCAGAGCTCTGCGTCCTGGGTGTCAAGTCACACCACCCATGGAACAGGACCCTGCTGGTGTGCCGTCGGGAGAGGTGAGCAGAAAGTCAGGTGGGCTGTTAATTTCAGAAGGTAAGAATGTTACCAGCACGTGCTCTCCACTGGGGAGGGCAGGTTTAAGACACTGGTCCTGATTATTAGTCAGATTGTTCTGAAGTCTCCTACATCTTCTACCAGAAGCAGTCTCTCTGGTTACTGGGGAGATGGGCAGAGGGGTTCCAGAAATCCTAGATTGGCCCACGGTGCTGTAAAGAAAAGTTCTTTATGAAAGGCCTCAGATGAGCATGTTCAGGGCACAAAAGTCTTGTCCTTGTGAATGTGGGATTCTAACCTGGGCTAGATCATCAGACATAGACCGTTTTCTCCAGTAAAGCAGTGAGCATGGGGAGGGGGTGGTGGAGTGCAGGGCCAGAGGGAGCCTCTTCCCTCTAACGTGTGGCATTCAGGGAGTATAGCAATGGCTTCCCACCCACACTGATCCCTGACTTGGAGTTTGATTAGTTATGGAAACCAAAGGCCATTATTTTCAGTATTTGAAGGTCTCCCTTGGGGGACGAAGGGACAGCTCTGTCTACCAACATCCCTGAGGGCCGTGTATGGTGGGGGAGCTTGGGGACTTGGCTGGGTGGGGCGCCATCAAGAACATGCAGCCGTCAGCGTCTCCTGGGGGACAGGAGGGCTGAATAAGGCCTGAAGTAGGAAGTTTATCTGAGGGGACAAAGAAGGGCTTCTAAGGAACCAGTAGGGGAAATAAGACAAAACGGGGCAGGGGAGTTCTCCTCGCAGTAGAGTGCCATGCTGTCCATCGGAAAGCACGAGGATACCACCGCACACCTTCAGGTGGCAGGGAACACGGGGGTTCATGCAACACTTGGGCAGCCAGGTCTGATTCTGTGGAGTTCTCCAAAGGTGGACGTTTTCAAGAAGGGAAATTCGTAAAGGGCGAATTTGATGGCAGCTGGAGAACCCAAGGCAGACAGCCACAGGAGGCTCAAGGCAAGAAGGTGAGGCGGTTTTCACCCAAATAGTAAAAATAGCTAGGTGGGGTCACCTTGAGGACGACGCAGGGTCAGCAATGCTATGAATCCTAAACACCTGCCTTGCTCCCCGGCCCCCGAGCCTGTTTGTGGCAATTAAAAGTAAGACATGCGGTGGCGGGCCGGGGGGGGCGGGGGTCGGTGCCCACACCCAACTCTCTCTCAGAATGCTGGCAGCTGTGTGTGAGGGGCTGCTGCTTCCTGGGTAGACAGGCCAGTGCTTCAGCCAGAACACATGGGTTGCCCTGAGAGGGAACTCTGTGATTTAGGAATTAAGCCAGAGGACAGGGAAGGGACAGATGGGAAAAAGCCTAAACGTTTATGACATTGACAACTAGAGAGAGATTGCTTCCATCAATGAAGACCACAGGTAATTAAAGATCTATTTTGGCTAATAATTTTAACTAACCCTTTGCTTTAAAAATTCTCGTGTAATTTGCTAATGATAGATTTGAATTTTATTTTCATCTTTTTGTCTTCTTTCTACCTCATTTTTCATATGTACACACACACACACACACACACACACACACACACACACACACACACACACACACACACACACACACACACACACACACACACACACACACACACACACACACACACACACACACACCCCTATTGAGGATATATGTGCAGAGAAAACTTTTCTCACTCAAAGGGATAGCAGTAGTAAATTGTGGTTCCTGGAAGAACTTCCTGACAAGCTTTTACTTTTGCTCATTGATTTATTTAACGAATACTTATTGAATGCTTACTGTATACCAGGCCCTGTTCAGACTCTGGGAATTCATCAGTAAAACCAGGCAGACAAAAATCCCTACCTGCCCTCATGTTCTAGTGGGAAAAAAAGGTAAGAAATGTTATGCATGTCATTAGATGTAATGTTAGATGGAAATAGAGAGCTGTGGAGAAAAATCCAGCAGGAAAGCAGGATAGGAAGGGCCAGGAGTAGGGGTAGGGTTTTGGGGAGGGGATCCAACTTTAAACAGAGTGGTCAGAGAAAAGCCCACAGAGATGTGACGTCTGAGCGTGGGCCTGACGGAAGTGAGGGAGTTATTAGCATAGCAGATTCCTCGGGAGAGAGTGTTCCAGGCAGAGGAACAGCGAGCCTGAGTGAGCCGGGTGTGTTCAAGGGACAGCGAGGAGGCCCGTGTGCCCAGGGCCAACTCGGGGACAGGAGAGGCCAGGGAGTGGATGGGGCCTGTTGATGGGAGGTTGTGTGGGGTTCATTGTAGGTACCCTGGTTTTCCCTCTGAGTGAAATAGAAGAAGCCATTTGAGAGTTTTGAGCAGAGTCGTCCTGGGTCCCCTTTCGGGACCAGACTCTGGTGGGAAGGATACGGGGAGCAGCTGGGGGGCTGGTCAGGAGACTGTTGGGGTCATCCAGGTGAGCGGTGATGGCCCTTAGACCAGGGTGACTGTAGTGAGATGGTGGGAAGGGGCCGGTTTCCAGACATATTTTGAAGGTGAAGCTAACAGAATTTCTTACTGGATTAGAGAAAGGAAAGAGTCACAGGTGACTGCACTGTTGTTCCCTGAGCAGCTGGGAGGATGTGTTCTTGAGACATGCGGGGTTGTGAGCAGAGCCAGCTGGCACGGGAAATGGTGCTTTGGGCTAGGCTGTGGTGAGTTCAGGTGTGTTACACCACCTGGAGATGCCAACGGGTGACATGTGGTCATCGGCATGGAGAGGCTGGATGGCTTGAGACCACAGGGCCTGGGTGTATGGCAAAGAAAAGAGGGCAGCAAATCAGGGAGGGAGGGGGATTGGTGAGGGGGTAACATGTCCTTGGACCCACCAAGCACTTGGTTCCAGGCGGTAGGAGTGGCTGGCTGTCAAAGGCGGGTCTAGTGAGATGCGGCCTGCATGGCTGCACTGGAGTTAATGACATGGAGGTCATTTCGCGGTCTGGAGAAACAGTTTTGGCGCAGTGATGGGGGGTGTGCAGTGATGGGGCCAAAGCCTGCACAGCTACAGGCTTGAGCCTTGGGAGTGGAGACATGGAGAGTGGGGCCCAAAGCATTTTTATTTTAAAGATGGGGGAGGTTATAGCATGTTTGTAAAGCTGATGCGAAAGATCCCCTAGAGGTGGTATTGATACTCAGTGTGTAACCAAATGTCCAGAACTCAGAAACTTTGAAAGCACCTGTTATTTGGATAATCATTAGAATAATCAAGAGTGGGCAACAGAAGTGCCAAAGGGCTCAAGTAGAATTTCTTTCTTTAAAATTTCTTTCTTAAAATTCTGTTGAATCATGGATCCTAAGAACTGAAAGGACTTTTAGAATGTAAGGCAGTAGGTAGCTTTCAGATTTTTTAGCTGGGGGATGCTGTTTTCCAGTGTAATCTCACGGAAAGGTACCCTGCACACAGATTTAGCAATCCTGCAGGGACTCCTCACTGACCCTGCAACCCACCTCCTGCTGGAGACCCTGAGTCCTCGAGGGGTCCCTGGGGCTGTCAGGGAAAGATGCAGAACTACTGCTTTAATCCAGGTACCACATTTACCAGGAAGGAGTTTAGAGGTTAAGATTCTTATTCTTGCCTGAGGATAAACACAATATTTAGTTTAAGAGCTGGAGGAGAAGCCAGTTTCCTGAGTCTTAGGACAATGGACTGTCTATTCTGTCCTTGGCATCTGTGGCCATGCTCCTCGCTAGAGCAGTGGAGGACTCTTGAGTGAAAGAATGAATGAAAGAGTGGCTTGAGGGGAAGAGTCCCGAGGCTCAGCAGTTTCAGTACCTGAGAATCTATGCCACCCTTTCACCCCTGTGGTTCCCCCTTGGGGTCCAACTTTGTGCAGTAAACACCTGTACATCCATCTAGGTGGGTCCTGCAGTGTGGTCCTCACGGCCGTGCACCTCAAACGTGTATGTCACTGGACAGCTTAGAACTCTTGTTGCTGCTCCGTGGAGCTGTATTGAGCGGGGTGTGCAGGGTTAGTCTTTACAGGTGTGCATTAAATGCTCAGGGCTGTGCGGTTACATCCTGTTCAGAGGCCTTTACTTAAAGCCTGTGGATGGAGCACTGGGCCTGCTCCTCAGCAGGGTGTCCAGGGCGCTCCATGACCGCACATCTGGCCCTCGGCCTTACTTCCACATTGTGGGCTGTGGCTCTATGGGACTGGCCCCCCCACCCCCCAGAGCTCCCCCAGCAGGTCCTCAGGTGGGAACTGCCAGCTGGTGTGTGTGCTGTTACTGCTGCTCCGCCCGTGGGGGTGTCCCACATGTGCTTCGTGCTGAAATGTGACTGAGATAGTGGGGCTGGAGCTGTATGTCTGGATTTCTGTTTGGATGACGTCGTGGGGAGTTAGGTACTTCATTATGGTGGATTTAGAGTTCTACAAATATTTGGTTTTCACAGAGATTTCCCTCTTTAAAATAGGCTTTTTATTTTCCTGATTATAAAATCATACATAAAACTCACAAGGAACTACAAATTACTAATGATCCCAGCACCCAGAGGTATCATTGTTTGTATTTTGCTCAGCGTCTTTTCGAAGTATTTTCCCATGTGCGTTGCATATATTGATACACCTTTTTGTTCTGCAGAGTATTTTAAGGTGTTTCTTACCTGCTTCCAGTACTGTTCTAAAAAGCTAATTGAGAACCCCTCTTCGCATTTTATATACAGAAAAGCGCAGAAAAGAATTCATTCATTCAATGCCTTTAAACATAGAAAAGAAATAGTGCTATTTGCCAATTCAAGTCCTAGAGGACTTTTACTGACTTTTAAAATACCTGATCGTTCTTTGATGAAAGTTGGGTAAGTTTTTCAAGCTGCTCTAAAGGATAATTTTAAGACTGGAAGTCTAAAGCCAAAGTACCTTGGACTTTTAAAGGCACATTTTTCACTCATGGTTGTTAGAGAATTTTAGACACATTAAAAATGTTTTCAGCACCATCTTTCCAGCACCATAGTGAGAGCAATAAGCCACATCATAAAATGGATTGAGTTAAAAAAATTTTATTACTACCTTTGATGGGAGATTCTTGTCTGTTAATCTTACTATATGGGCAAATGTCCTTTTATCATGTCACAGTCATCTTTCTGGAGGATAACTATGGTTTCAATAGCACCACTTAAGATACGACTTTTATTAAGTGCTTGTTAATTTAATTCACTACATAGAATGTAAACCTTCAAATTAAATTCTCCTTTGTTTCAAATTTATGACCGGCAAAGTCAGCACCGTCTTTGAGTGAGGGGAGCACGTTGTTAGTGATGCGCAGTCTTCATGTGTGGCCTTCGGTGTGCCGCTCAGGTCACCGTGTGATGCCAGGTGAGGCACCCGCAGTGTCTCAGACGTCTTTCCTCAGACGTGCATGGAGATCAGTGTTGATGTTATGCGAGATACTGAGTCTCTTACGGGTTACTCAAAATGTATTCCTTGTGTTGAAAAATGTTGCAGAAGAACATGCATTTATCATCCATCTGCCTTTCACATGCTGTCAAAAGCTGACATTTGAGATGAATAGCCCTAAGGATTAACTTTTCATTTCTGAAGAGTCTCGAAGCTTGATCTTCATAATTTGCTAAATAGCTACTTTCTGGACCCTGTCATTCTGGCTCCTTCAATAGAAACCAGTCTAATATTCCAGCCTCACAGGAGGTCACACAGGAAAGAACAATCTGAGGAGCACTTTTCCCTTTTTGGACAAAGTTGGTGTCGAGATTACCTCCATGTTGTTGTACAGCGCCCTGTAATAAGAAGAGTGATCCTCTCAGGTCTGAGAAGCAGGAGAAAGTCTGTTTCCGACTGACTGCAGCGCCTCCTGCTGTGGGCCGGTGAGCGCTCGCCACCGGTCCTCTGGTCTCCACCGGTCCGCGGCAGCCCCTTTGCTTGGAGCTGGGTTTAGTGACTGGTCACTAGAGCTCTCTACGGTCACAGGTTTCCTCTGTCCCCTGCATTTCTAGGTTCGTGGTTTTTGTCTTTTACTCACTGTTTTCATTTCTGTGCAACTTTGCTTTTATGGTAGATAATCTTGTGCCTTGCAGGGGAGTAGGCAGTGTATGAATAAATCAATAAAAGTATTGTCATCGCGATAGTAGGAAACTTATATTGGTCGTGGTAAAATTATTTGTGCTAATTTTAGAACCTTATTAGTCCTTCACTTATAGGTCCCTAGCAGCTAAGTTTAGTCTCTGTTATCTACAATGTAAGTATATTAAGAAGGCCCCATTACTGAGAGCAAGTTCTAGATTTAACATCAGAAATGTTGGAGCCAGAATCATTCCCAGTTTTCTGGTGTGTGAGTGACGGACACGTGAGCTGAGTGAGCCCATGGTGCTGTATGAACTCTCACAGAAATAGCTGCCGTGGACCGCTTTGCCTGTTCACAAAAGAGGCTGATTCTATGGCTGTGATGCAGTGCTGCGTTACTTTGTGACTGAGGTCATATCTGTGAAAACTAAGGCTTTAAAAAGGGCATAGGAAAAATTGAGAACAACTTTTTTTGCCCTTTCCCCCAGCTTTATAGAGATGTGATTGACACACAACATTGTGTAAGTTTAAGGTGGACAACGTGATTTGACACACGTGTATATTGCAAAATGAAGACCACAGTGGTTAGCTGACACCTGCATCATGTCACCTAATTACTATTTCTTTTTTTGTGGTGAGAACATTTAAGATTTATTCTTAGCAACTTTCAAGTACCTGTTTTTTGCCTTTTAACTAATAGAATGTTGACTCTACCAAGTGGATTAACTTTGGCTTCTGAGATGCAGATTTGTTCTCCTGCAAGTCAAGATTGAGTATTTACCCCTGTCCAAGTTTAGTTTTAGAATATTCAAATTGTTAAGCTACTGGTCCTTAAAAATTTTCTTTAATATAGTTTTTTTTTGTGTGTGTAAAAGTTTGGAATTCACAGACCACTCTAGGATATTCCATTTCTTTCCTGCTTTCAGGGCTCTTAAAATTGCTTGTTTTTTTCAAGGGTAATAAAATTCAAAGTAACAAAGGAAATTCTCTTAATCATTCTTTTCCTTTCTCCTTTTTCACATGGTATACTCCAAATGGTTAGTACTAGTTTGTACCTAATAGGAATGACATTTAGGACAAAAAGTGTTTTTCCCCAAATTCGGTAGAAATTGTGGGTGTTAAGTTCCATTACAGGAGGTTTGTTCCCTGACTTTGGGTGAGTCAGGAATTCTCTCATCTGTGACCTGAGAGTGCGGTCCACTGTGTCTCTAGGGCCTTCTCAGCGCTAGAATTTTATGAATCTGTGACAATTCAAAGTCACTGAAATTCATCAGAAGCTTAATGTAGGAGTGTAGAGAAGCTAAAGAATTCTCCAAATTTGGAGAAAATTCTGTATTACTAAAAGCAAATAAAGTGATCCTAAAATCTATTGCTGATTCTAGATTTTTAAAAATAAATCAAATAGAGAATTATGGCAGAAGGGAATGCCATTTTCTTTACCTAAAAAACCCTGACTTTAAAGAAGAGGAATTATTTAAATATTACAAATTTTAAAATTAAATATATAGCTCTTGCAGGAAAAGCTGGTTCCTGGTTGTTGATTCTATATTCTGTTCCAATATTATACATCTGAAATCACCATGAATTTGTAACCAAAATGTTTCTGATGTTAACAGTCTTTGCTTTCCTTCAACTTCTTGCTTAGCAGGAATACTCAACAAGCTCCACAAAGAATGGACAAAATAAAAGAAAACATTTGGAAAAATTCTTCTGTCTTTTTTCTCTGACTTGTTTTATTTCATTGAGGATGACTCCTGGCTCTATAGTGTGTCAAAATGTAGTTTGCGGGTCATACTTGTAGTCCCAAAGTTTCTGAAATATCCCATTGATAGTACAAAGTTATAGCAACCAGGCCCTATATCCTGGAGTCGTCAAAATACCTGCCCATTTTAAGATATTAGGTGTTTTTTTTTTAAAGTAAATTAGCAAATACCAACTAAACATTCCAATACTAGCTACACAATACTATTAGCTAGAGTGAGGGCTTCATATGAATGAGTTCTCTGCTTCTTACGAGGCAGTGGCTTTTCTTGGCTGCCCATCAGAATCAGTCTAAGGATCCCTAGGAACCACCCACTATCCAGGCCACACTTCACGCCAGGGAGCACAGTGGTCCAGGCTGGTGTTGAAAGATCAGCCCAGGGATTTCATAGGCGTCCATGGTTAGAGCCTCTCATTTGGGGTTCTTAGTTTGTTTGAACTATCACAATAACCTAGTTATTAGGGACCACCCCTAATGTCTGAACACACTGGGCTTTGGGGTAGAAAGTGTGGTAGAGATGATCTTGCAGGGTGAGTCAGGACTGAGTTGGAAGCCTGCCTTGATCAATACAATTAGGTTACCTTGGACAGGCGTTTGACTCTGGTCTGCAGTTTCATTCCAGCTTTAGCATTAATCTTTAACACTTAATAACATTATAGCAGATTTCTAGATATATCAAGAAGCTGAAGTTGGTGCAAAATTTCAATTCAGTTGTTTTGATTCAAGTGGCCATGAGATGGAGAGATTTTTTAGTTTGATATTCAGCTAATGACTCACCACTGAGAAGATTTAGATATTATGAAATTGAAATTCAGTGGGTTGATGTTGGTATTTCCATTATCTAAGAACTAAAAGCTTTCTAAGCACATCAGTAGCACAGGCCTTTTTAATGCATTCTGAGTAATGTTAAGCCTACTTAAGATAAACTGTTTTGAGAACTTTGTTACATACATGTCATCCTCATTACAAATGAATTTTGCACATTCATGAAAACAGATTTGGAAACTGAGAGGCAGCAATTAGAGAGCCTAAGACCAGAGGTGGTGGATCTGGACACACGTCTGCATTTTCCCATTTATTCGCAGTTTAATTATGGGCAGGTCACTTAATCTGAGTCTTAATTTCCTCATCTGTAAAATGGGAATAATAGTATCTACCCTAATAATTTCACAGGGTTCTTATGAGGCTCAGATGAGGTCATATGTTTATTCAACAAACAGGTGACTCACCAAGGGCCCGTTCCTCGCTGGGCAGCGGTCTCACTGTGAGGGACACAAAGAAGGAAAATGGGTCCTCGGAAGGAGTGAGCACATGTGTTAGTTGCTGCTCACATTTACAAAAGTTGGTGTTGTAGTCCTTTGAAGAGGGCTTGCTCTTTCATCTCTGTGTTTCTGTGTCTCTGGGCCTGGCAGTGAATACAGAAGGAGCTAAAATACTGGTTGTATGAATAACTGAATCACATAATTCATTTCCTTGAAAATATTTTGTAACTCTAGACAGGGTCTCCTTTAAACAAGCTGAGATCAGAGTGAAGTGTGGATGTGGTTTCGTTTCTGCGCTCGTTTAAAGTTCCACACGAACTTGAACGTGGGAGTTTAACCTGGGATCCTTTCAAACCGCAGCGGTGCTTAACTTTTTACTTGGAGTTCGATTCAGTTTAGGTTAGTGTTCCCTTCTTTCCAATCACTGTTTCAACAACATCAGGAGTACTGTTTTTGGCTACTGTCCTTTTCATGTTGGGTAGTAATCCAAACTCCAATATTTCTTTTGGAAAGGAAGATAAATTCTTTCCTTGACATCCATTTTCTCCATTAAGTTAAAAAAAAAAGAAAGTCACTTCATCAATGTAATTTCAAGCAGCTGGATTTGAGTCTGTGCCACTTATGGCAGCAGAGTTGGGCTTCAGCAGAGCTCCTGACATGTGGCCTGGTTCACAGTCAGCACATGGAATTTTCACCTGGACGTTGCAGCCAGTCACCAGCTGTGGATGTGCATTTGGGGGGTGTTTACGTGTGGGTCTGAACTAGGTTAGGGCTTTGGTTGTTGTCTCTTTCTAGACTCTGTTAGGAAGATGTGAACACAGAGAATTGTGATGGCATTTTCCTACTGGGTTGCAGAAATACTGAGGATTTAACTTGTCTCTTTACTGCAGATAAGGGGTTCTCTTTGCAGCCCCTCTGTGTCGTTAGCATAGTGGGTGGAGGTCTTGTGTGCTGATGTCTAGCTTTTTATTATTTATTTGAATAATGGAATTTTAGAGTGGAAAGGACCTGCCACCCATGTTCTAGACAGACAAAACCAAGGAGAAATGAAGAGGCTGTGATTGTCAGTGTCAGTGGGGGTCCTGGTCTCTTTCTGTGGGGTTTTTTCTGCTGGCTGCTCACTGAGTGGGATGTCCTGTGTGAATCCCACCAGCTTCTGTGGGTGCTCCTAGGGAAAAGCTCTCGGTCAGAATTAGGGTGATAGTCGATGTAAGATATACATAGATGTTTATGCGCCCATGTGTATGTAATTTCCTTTATCCTTAATTGCTTAAATTTATAGTAATGTGTTAAGTTTGCAAATTTATTTTGTCTTATAAAAGTAAATTCTATTTTCAAATACTGATTTGCACAGGTTGCAGACATCCCATGCTCAGTGAAGCCTACAGGCATTGGGTTGGGCTCCATCCTGTTCTTTAAGTCACTTACGGGGCCCTTGGTACGGATGCTTCTCAGCAGAGGGCACATGTTGTGTTCCCATGTTTTATGTTATAAAGTCAGTGCTGCCCCTGCCTGGTAATAAACCTGGTTCTTCTTAGTCATGAGATGAACGAACACCAGTGAGGTTAAATGTTTTGCCCAGAGCCTCACAACATCCAGTGACAAGTTGGAAATAAAATGTATGAGCCTCCTTTTGTCCAGCCTGAGCTCCTGAGTCCTGCTGCCGCCCGGGCTGCTGCTGCACTAGCTCCCGCATCCTTGGTGGCGGGGAAAACCGCCAAGGATTTTTTCAAGCAAAGGAAGAGTCCCATAGTCATGATTTGCTGGGCACATCATGTTACTATTTTGTGGGTCAGAAGCGTGGGGTGAGTGAGGTATGGCAGGCCCCGAGTGCCCCTGAGCTCTTAACGGAAAGAGTCCGTGTCTGCGTTCTGTTCCCTGGACTCTCCAGGTAGACTGAGTGCCCAGACCATCACGGCACACAGATAGGGAAGGAGAAGTAGCAGCTGAAGAGCATCAGGCTGGCATTGACAACTGCATGCTTTATATTGTGCTTTTTCAGAGTGCAAATTCACCTGCACCAGCGGGCAATGCTTGTATCTTGGTTCACTGGTCTGTAACCAACAGAACGACTGTGGGGACAACAGTGATGAAGAAAACTGTCTCCTGGTGACTGAACATCCACCTCCGGGCATCTTCAGCTGTAAGTCCCTCCCGCTCACCTTGGTATCATTCAGTTGGTTGTGTTTGGGGATGGTTAGGAGGCAGCGACCTGGGGAAGTGGGAAGGATGTTGTTTTTTGGTTAAGAGAAGAGGTTTGTGTTTTCACAAAGGGAATGTTTTCTTTTAGGATAGAAATGTGGTGTGTCTGAGAGTCAGAAGTTTCTTCCACTTTGAGCGGCCTGTGTTTTGGTAGAGGCTTTCTACTGCTTATCTTAGAAGCAGTGACTGATCCCAAGAAATAATATATTGACTTAGTATTCTTCCTACTGGTTTTGTAGAATTTTTTAGAGTAATTTTAAACAGTAATTTAAAAATAATTTTAAATAAGCAAAGAAAGGTACATAGAGGGTCCACAATTAAACTTGTAATTAAAATAAGAAAATAGAAAAAGTTTATATGGGACTTTTAAAAAAGGTTGCGATGATGTGTTTTTCTATTTGGTATTGGATGGAAAGCAACCTGAGTGAGATGTTTCCCTGTGTGAATTCCCAGACTGAGGCTGTGAGAATTTCTTGAACTGGAAGAAGGTGAAATCCGAGTACAAAGTTCATTCATTTTTGATCTCATGGCTTTTATGAAGCGGAAGGAGCAAGAAGGTGGTTTGGAAACACTGCCGAACTTCTCTTAGGGAAAACTTCTCGTAGGGAAGTGGCTTGTTGCCTCCTGTGTTTCCTGGGCTGAGGGAAGCGGGTTGCGGTCACGGATGTTTTACAGCACTGACCCTCGTCAGGGGTCTTCCCGCTGAGATCATCTCAGGAAATATGTGACTTCTCTCCCCACTTTTACTGACATTATTGTGAGAAGTTATATTTGTTTTTATTTACAGATTCTAAAATTTTTGTTCTAGAGATCAGACTATGTAATACTGATCCTATAATGTGAAATGGGAGGGGATTTTAAAAGAGAAGCAGTTTTCTCTATTCCCACTGTGTTTTTATGTTGGGGGAAAGCTGTGAGTTTTAAGCCTGCTACTTATTCTTCCTGCTAAATCGGGAGTCTAATTGTGCTGTCGTTTCTGTTGTGTCAGTTTGCATTTTCTTATATTGAGCCTTCTTATAGAGTCCCATCTTGATACTTTGAGAAGACAGTTTAAGGTGAGCTGTGTGCTTCCTTGGTGTTTAGTCCATATGCTTCCTCTGGCGATGTTTTCTGCAGTAGCCTTTGTGGTCGTCAACACTGTAATTTGCTCAGTATGCCTGCCTAGACCCAGGGGAGGAAGGGACCCCTCAGTGGCCCCGTCCGGCAGCTCTGAGCCTCATCTGCATGGAGGGTGTGAGGATTAAGTGGGATGGTCCACAGGAAGCACTTAGAGTCTGGTTGGTACCGAGCACTTGATACAGGCCAGTCAGCCTCAGGCCGGGGTCTTAGAAGGAGAAGAGCAGAGTGGAGGCAACATCTCACTTGTGTTCTCTAGACTTGAGTAACGTACACACTTACACAGCAAATGGTGGGTAGGACATGAGGACCCTGCGTGGGGTCTCGCCTGGTCGGAGCTCCTGTGAAAAGCAGGCAGGACGCACCTCTGGCCTCTGCCCAGGGGCACTTCCCGGAGGTGTTTCCCCTTCACGTAGGTCGTGCCACTGCTGCAGTCCTGCGGTGTCCCTTCCTCCCAGCCTCTTCCCCTTTCTCATCAGTATTTCCTGGTTTATAAAGCGGATTTCCAGATCTCTTTTCCATTCATTTTTTAAAATGTGAACACTTTAATTTTGCTTAGAAGCCAGGTGAAGCCGTTACATCTGTAAATGGCTCAGCGTTGCCCAGGGAGCTCTGAGAGTCTGTATAGTTGATTTACAATGTTGTGTTAATTTCTGCTGTACAGTAAAGTGATTCAGCTGTACATATATATATTCTTTTCCATTATGGTTTCTCGTTTCTCACAGGATATTGAATATAGTTCCCTGTGCTGTACAGTAGGACCTTGTTGTTTATTTTTTTTTATATATAGTAGTTTGTATCCTAATAGAGGAATCTTAAGATCCTGTTGGCAAACTATTGGTCCCTAGTGTTCATATGTAACTAGGCTTGTGCCCTTGTAGCCAAAATGGGAGGCTGTTTACAATATGCTGTCTTTTAAGAAGATTGGAAACTCAGGAGACACAATGACAAAGGGCAGGATGAGGGCTGTGGCTTCAGGTTAACCTGGGTTCTAGTTCTAGCTTAAGGAAGCACCTGAACCCCTTTAAGGCTTAGTTTCTCTGTCTGCAAAATGAGAATAATTTCTGCCATATAAGGTTGCTATGAGGATTTACATGAAATAACACACATGAAGAGTGCGGTCTGCATCATTGTCTCATTGCTGTCTTCGTCCCTGCTTGCCGTTTGGGACGTCTTGGGGAGGGGACCTCCGTGACTGCTGCCGTCTGTCTGCACGGCAGAGCCTCCTTCAGGTGGAGCATGGGTTCCAGGCATCCACAGGCGAGTTCATCCTCAGAGGTTCTGGGCATTTCCCACTTCCTCTGCCCCTGCAGAAGGCCTGCTGGGGAGCCGCCAGCTGAAGGGGGTTTGCTGGGCCTGGCCCACAGTCCTCGCTCCCCTGCTGGCTCAGGGGCCTCTCATCACATATGGGTTTGCTGTGGCTGCTCTGTCCTCTGTGCTGCTGGAGGGTGATTGGGTACCGAATGACTGTACTCTCCTTCCCTTGGTCTGCCAGGCAAGAGCACAGAGCAAAGGCTGTTCTACTCCTCCTCAGCTGCCCGGCAGGGCTTGGATGCCCTCCACTTGGGAGGGGGTCTGCAGGGCCCACCAGCCTGCGGCTGCAGCAGGCGTACCTCTGTTGGGGGCGCCACTTCCTCCCTGCCTTGGGAACTTGGAATATTACAGGACTTCTTGTCTACAGACTGATGCATTCTAAGAAAACAAAGAGTGCTTTCTCCTTATTCCTGTCTAAGAACAAGAGTCATTTACTTGATCTGCTTTGTACCCAAGTAAGGGAAACACTCAGTGTTCTACTCTTTGATCGCACTTAGGTTCAAGCAGGGTGGAATCAGTTTTCTGCCTGTGTTGTTGGCTGTGGGCATGCGCCCTGGCTCAGGTGTCTTGGTCCTCTCTCTCATTTCATATTTGCTAAAATTTAGAATGAATTAAGGTTAGAAAGAAAATGTCACTGTCATTTGTGAAGGCAGCAGTGCTAATGATAATAGAAGCCCTTATAGTAGCTGTAAGAAACTTTTCCTTCCTGAGTGGTCTCACTGCTTCTCTGCCTTGCTGATCCGTGGCCTGAGGTGAGGCCCTGGTTCAGTGGGCCCCGAGGCCCTGCACAGATGTGGGGACGGGGCTGTGCCGAGTGTTTCACGGGGAAGGCGTCTTGCTGGTTCATCTTTTTACAGAAGAGGGAAATGCTGTGGTCAGCTTTTCCCATGTCTTTTCTGTTCCTCCATCAAAACATTGTACTTCTGAGGGACTTCCCTGGTGTCACGTACAGTGTACAGAGACATCCGCACAGCGAGTCACTGAACATCAGTGCAGGGGGCATGGGTTCGAGCCCTGGTCCGGGAAGATCCCCCATGCCGCGGAGCAACTAAGCCCGTGCGCCACAACTGCTGAGCCTGTGCTCTAGAGCCCGCGAGCCACAACTACTGAAGCCCACGCACCCAGAGCCCATGCTGTGCAACAAGAGAAGCCACCTCAATGAGAAGGAGTGTCTTTTGGGGAACTGAAAGACACTCGTACAAAGACGACTCAACATGAACACAGGCTGCCAAGCCAGTGGTCCCAGCAATTCGTGGTCCAGGAGTCCACAGAGGACCGTTCTGCTGGGACGTGGTCACGGTGGCTTCGCAGAGGAGGCGTGCTGGGTGTCAGGGCCAAGGACGGTGGAGTGTGGGTGAGCGAGGCCTTGGTGGGTGGCTGGAGGCAGAGAGCGAGCCAGTCACGCCACACCTCCTGCCCTTGTCACTGAAGGGACGGACCTCGGGTCCCCAGCTGCACAGCCTGCCTGTCGCCTGTGATGCTGGCCCTCCTCACTGGGCTTTGGCTCCGCAAATCCACTACTCTTTGAAGCCCCTGTGCCACATCTTGGTGGCGGGAGCAGTTTCTCTGGCTTCTGAGAAGCAGGCATTGAGCAGCCTTGAAGGAACCATGTGCTTTGAAGGCATTGGCAAGAGCAGGCCTTCCTCAGTCACTGCTCAGGAGTCATGCCCTGGAGCTGGTGAGCACAGAGGGGTCCCTGCGACAGCTTCACCTCCAGTGAATGAGGGGGTCCGACATGGGGGGAGCGGTGGGAGGAGAGGGTGACACTCTCACCGTTCCTGGTGGCTCTTTGCTTCTTTCTTCATTGGTGGCCTAGTAAACCTAATCTCAAAGTCAGATGAGCTGATGCTAATAAAGTTCCCCAATTCAGCCAGGATTTTAACTTCAGGACTTTTCAGAAGGAAACTGTTTTTTGCCCAGGGCTGTTTAGGGTAATAACTACCAAATAAGATAAATTCAGCACATTAAAATCTGAGCTGAGTGTCTTCCCAAACCAGCTCTCCAGCTCTTCCCACCTTCGTCAGTTTTTTCCAAAGGGACTGGCACTCTCCTTGTCACCGAGCTGTGCTCCCCTGTGCCCCATGTCTGGCTGTCTGCTCCCTGCCTCCCCAGGACTTTATTCCTTCACCCACTCACTCAGCTTTGTCAAGATAGAGTCGACACACAGCACTGTGAGTTCAAGGTGTCAGCGTGACATCTTGAGTCGCGTGCAGTGTACAGAGACATCTGCACAGCGAGTCACTGAACATCAGCACTGTGTATTTGGGACCATGTTCATAACCATGTAGAAACCTATTCACAACCAGGCTTCACAGAGACCGGACCTTTATTTTTTCTGTTTATTTCATTAACGATAATTCTCTAATAACATTCATATTCCTCCAGCTGTCTTATAAATTGTTTTGTTATGTTTACAGTTTGTTTGAAGCAGGATCCAAAGGGGCCCTAAGCGTTGTTCCAGGATGCTGTGCTGTCCCCTGAGGAGTGTTTCCTATCTGGGCCACGCACGCGCGCGCACACACACACACACACACACACACACACACACACACACACACACACACACACACACACACACACACACACACACACACACACACACACACACACACACACACACACACACACACACACACACACACACACACACACACACCCCACACCCCCCCCAGCCACCACCTTGATCTGGGTGGAAGGTCTGGACTGTCTGGTGGCAGTGTCTCACACTCCAGATTGTGCCCCGCTTCTCCGGGACGTGTGCTCACCACCTCTCAGGCTTCCTGTCTGTCAATGGTCGGGGCTCCAAGTTTGGGGAGGCTCAGGTGTGAATGAAGGCACTCTGAGGTCCTGCTGTCCACATCGGGGGGCTCGTTCTGTTATGTGATTATCGTCAGTCATTGGGGGGTTGCAAAGCAGTCATGACCTAATTCTGCCCTTTTTTCTCCATTTACTAGTGGGGATACTTCTATAAAGAGAAACTCCCATTTGCTATGTGATTACCAGGAAGTAGATCTCATATTGCATCAGTTTTCTTAATAACGAGAAGGTTCCCTCTAGCGCTTCAGAGGTGATCAGTGTCATTCTGAACGGATGAATTAAAATGTCTAGTTGTGTACATGGAACCTTTTTAGGAACAACCTCTGCTGCACTTGGGTGTGATCAGCTCCCAGGTTTTGTCACCGAGTCCGAGCTCGCTCTGCTCACCACATGACAGGCCAGTAAATTGGGAGACGAGGTGTTGAGGCAAGGAATACGACTTTATTCGGACAGCCGGCAGACAGAGAAGATGACAGACTAGTGTGTCCGAAAAACCATCTTATCGGGGTTTGGATGCCTGTTTCTTTCATAGAACAGAGAGGGGGAGGAGATGAGGAAGTAAAGTAAAAAGGCCGTAAGTTTTGCAAATATCTCCTGGAATGGCCAGCCTTGGGGAGGGGATGTGTTTATTTCTTCTTCCTTGCAGCCATCCACAGGTGGACAGGGTCCGAATGCTTCGCTGAATAAAGGCACTTAGGTTTAACATTCAGGCAGAGGGACAGGGTTCCCTGAGGCAGGCCACTGTGTATAGACAGTATCCTTTTTTTTTTTTTTAACATCTTTATTGGAGTATAATTGCTTTACAATGATGTGTTAGTTTCTGCTTTATAACAAAGTGAATCAGCTATACATATATCCCCCCATATCTCTTCCCTCTTGCATCTCCCTCCCTCCCACCCTCCCTATCCCACCCCTCTAGGTGGTCACAAAGCACCGAGCTGATCTCCCTGTGCTATGCAGCTGCTTCCCACTAGCTATCTATTTTACGTTTGGTAGTATATATATGTCCATGCCACTCTCTCACTTTGTCCCAGCTTACCCTTCCCACTCCCTACGTCCTCAAGTCCATTCTCTAGTAGGTCTGCTAGACAGTATCCTTTTAGTGAACAAAAGCAGCGGGCAGCAAAGGTTAAAGTAAAAGAAACAGATCCAAGATGGAGTCAGGATTGGCTCCTCCCTGTTACAATTTTATCTAGGATTCTGTGATTCTCAGTGGCCTGTTTAACTTCAAGGAAGTGAGACTCCAGGAGTGCAGAGTCCTGTTCCCCAGCACCAGGGGTCTCACCAGCCGCTCTGTCACCTCCCCTGGCTGATCCTTCCTTCTCCTCCAGGCCCCTCACCTTCACCTTCCTCCCTCTGACTTCCCCAAGTGCCTTCTGACCGCCCTGTGCCTCTGAGCCCACTGCCCGCTGCTGCATCAGCCTCGCAGACCCAAGGGCAGCGTGGCCTCTGTTAGGGAGGGCCCGAGCAGCCCTCAGGTCCTTGCCATTCCTGGGTGGAGCCCTCCCCTGCCCTCCCCTGCGCTTGCCCTGGCTGGGCCTGCCCTGTCCCTTTCCCTCCCGGAGCAGCTCAGCTCGCCCCCACCCGCCCTCTCCAGCCCCTTCTTACTCACCACTGCTCTCCCCTGGCTGCTTTTGCTGGGTTGCTTGTTCACGGCCAGATCCCATGGATTTTTTTTTTTTCTTCCCATTTCTTCTCTTTCTGGCCTTTTCTCCATAGTCGGTAAGGTTTATCATCCCCTCTTTGAGATTCTCCGTTCCCTTAGGGTCCAGGTCTCCCTGGACACCTCCAGCTGCTCCTTCTCTGTGGCGGCTCCTCTGTCCACCAGGTTCCAGCCTGGTCCTTGCCCTTGTCTGTGGGATTCTAGACACCACTTGCCATCAAAGACACGCCCGTATTCTTATCTCCAGCTCAGACGAAGTATCCAACTCTGCTCGTAAGGCTTCTCCCAAACCTCTCCAACTCCTGAGCATTCAAAGCTGAAGCAGTTATTTCTTCCTCCACCCCCAGACCAGACCGTCCTTTTGGTATTTTCTGTCTCTTAGTGTTTTGCCAGTTACATCAGGTTGGTCACTTTCCTGATTGGTCACTAACCCTTACCAGAAATAATTTCTCCTGCTTGGAACCCTACAACATCTTGTGTCCCTCTTAAGGTATTGACTGTTCTGCTTCATCATCACATGTGGACAAGAATGATTTCAAGTGTTAAGCTCTTTGAAGACAGGGGCTGTGCTCACATCTTTGGAAGCCCTGACACTCCTAACGAAGCATGGACTGTACATGTCGGCACTTGAAAAGGATCTGTTGAATTGAATTGAAAACCATTTATCCTTCCTCTGTTACTTCCCAGCAAGCTGTCAGCATGGCCCTTAGTTGAACAGTGACTACAAGGGTTTCAGCTGTAGCCTTAGTGCCTCCCATAGTGCGTGGCATATATAGTATACGTTGCATGGCATATATAGTATACAGTGTGTGGTGTATACAATATACAGTGAGTGGCCCTGTAAATACGTGCTGAGTGAATGGATGAATGTGATTTTTTTTTTTTTACTTTATGTTTTTTCAGTTGGCTATATATCTATCTTTAAACAGTTTTTGTGGAATAATTGACACACAGGAAAGTGCACATATTTAGCAATTACAATTTGGTAAGTTTTACATAGGAATATACCCATGAAACCATCACAAGTTAACCATGGTGTGTCCATCTGCCCAACATGTTTGTCACTCTCCTGTGGTCCCTTCCTGTCTTAGCTCCCTGTCTGCACCCCAGGCGACCACTGATGGATTGGTGTCTTTATAGATGGGCTTGTATTTTCTAGAGTTTATATAACTGGAATCATAATGTGCACACTCTTCTGTTTGGCTTCTTTCATCCAGCATAATTATTTTGATTTTCCTCTGTGTTATATGCATCAATAGTTTAGAGATTATGTAGAATTGCTATTATTTCTTCTTCAAATATTTTATAAAATACACCATTGAAGCCATCTGGGCTTAGGGTTTTCTTTGTACAAATGCTTTTAACTACAAATTTAATTTCTATATTAGCTATAGGGCTCTGTTCCTATTTGATAAGCTTTTTAAAAATTAAAGAAATTTTTTTATGCAAGTATAGTTGGTTTACAATATTGTGTTAGTTTCAGGTGTACAGCATAGTGAATCAGTATTTTTGCAGATTATTGAATGTGATTATTTTTGAAAACTCAAGTCGGACCGGAGGATGAAAAAAAACTTGTGTTTTGCGTGGCCTAGTGCCCTGCAAGTAGACCTGGAGGGTGAGAATACTTATTCAGCCCTGGAAGCCTGCGTGATAGGACACAGAGAGAGGGGACATAAGGTCTGTTCCCCAAATTGTCTGTCATTATGGTGTATATTGGTTACTGCCAACACCCAAACTCACTGGAGTATGTCCCTACTCTAGTTGGGGTTCATTCTGTGGCCAGCAGTGTGGCAGGATGCCCTATGCTCTACTGGGGTCTCGGTTTCCCAGTGCAGAGCCCCTGGGAGACAAGCCCTCCTGGGGCACAGGAAGGGCTGGTTTGTGCGGGGCCCAGAGGTGACTTGACTAGATTAGGTGCGCGTGTGCTGGCACGTGTGGGTGTGCTGCTTGTCGCATCAGTGACCTGGTCAGTCTACCAGCGCAGGTCCCGCTTCCTGCCAGTGTGTCCCTGGGACCGGCTTTGTACTGCTGCTGGCTGTGCTGTAAACAGCCCTGCAAACGGTGCTGGGCCTGCAGTTTGTTCCAACTAGAAAATCCAAGATGAGGCCCTGAGTTACAGTCTGCAGTCCCCACTCACTGATTGTGGCTTTAGGCAAGTTGCTTAACCTCCTTATACCTTGATTTTTCTCCTGTGTGAAACAAAGACAATAATAGTATTGGTATCTCCCTCAAAGGATTGTTCTAAGGATTTAGTAAAATAGTTTAGGTAAAGCAGTTAGAATAATGCCTTGCACGTAGTAAGTTGCAGGCACCATGTCTCTTCACCCAAAAATACTTAAATGTGTATTTCCTAAGAAAAAGACATTCTCTTCCATAACCATAGTATAGTTACCAAAGCCCAGAAAATGTAACGTTGACACAGTACTACTTTCTGACAGACAGTCCACATTAAACTCTTGCTGTTGCCCTCAATCTTGTCTTTCGAAGTAGTTCGTGTTTCTCAGCAAAGGCCCCGTGGAAGAGTAGCCCGAATGCTGCTGCGGAGGGCGCTGTGCTGGGCCAGCCCTCCACTCCCTCCTCATCTTATATGTTGACAGCCGGGCGCCAGGACGCACCAGCCGGGGCTTCACCCGCTGCTGCTTCCCACTCATCTCATCACCACTTACCAAAAGCAAAGCAGCAACATAGCTGTACTTCTCTGATGATTAGCGGTGCAAGGAGTTTATCTGAAGGCCTGTGGCTTCTTAGGATGGGGATGAGGTGGGCAGAGAGCTGCCATTTGCTGAGTGCCGGCTGTTTACATGCATCATGTAATTTATCTCAAAACCTAGAAATCTAGCCTAGGGAACAGTGCTCAGAGAGGTTAAGTAATTTATTCAGGGTCACCCAGCTAGAACATGTTGAAGCGAGGAACTAAATTCAGGCTGTGGTTTTTGTTTGTTTGTTTTTGCTTCTAGGTGTTTGTTTTTTGTTTTTTCATGATTTTTTTTAGTAGGATAAGGATTTACGCATCAGTTTTTAAAGGTTTGTAGGGTGGAGATCAAACAAACAATGTGTTATTATGAAGGCCCATAGAAGTGAGGGCTCCAAGAGCAATTGTTTATATGGCAGTTTTTAATTGATATATAGACGATGGTAATCTTCGTTTCATCCTGGATTTTCAAGTAGATTCCAAAATATTAACCCAGGATCCCTACTGTATCAGGGATCATTGGTTTTGTTGAGTTCCTTCAGGTTTCCTCTACAGATTGTTGGAGTAATTAATCCCTTCTTCAGTTCCGCCCGGCTGTGTCCTATATATATATGACCTGCAGGAAGTCAGTTCCCCTTTCCGTTTTCCTTTCTGATCAGGAGGGTGGAAATGTGAACACGGGAGCTGGTGGGATCCAGTGAACAGGGTGCCTCCATTTCTGCCACTGCTTACTCCCCTTCACCTGCTGTGAGCACAGAACCCCCCCTTGGTCAGACGTGGACTGTTAGCCCTGTACCCCTGATGCACCGCTGGGTCTTGTGAGCTCTGTGGCCCCTCCAGATGCCCTCAGTGGATCACACTCTGATGTGGCCTCCACAGGGAGGGTGGGATGGTCTCCCAGTGCGTTGTGTTGCCCCAGGGCAGGGATGTTGGTGGGGTGGCTCCTGCCTTGGTCAAGGTCAGTAGTAGAGGCCGCTCGGCTTGAACCAAGCTGTTCTGCACAGCAGTGTGTGTTCTTTTGACAGGGCTGCCCACCCCTTTTTCAACTTAAAAAAGGAATCCATGGCAAAACAATTACTGGCTTGTGTGTAAATGACCCAGGATGGCATTTAAACAAGGTCAGGGTGCAGCAGCTACCCCGCCGCCCACAGAGGGGCAGGCTCACCCTCCTCCTTCATGCCAGAAGGGCCCCTCCCCGCCCGCCCCTTTGGTTTGTGCCTCTGTTTCTCCAAGACGGTTTTCTGTCAATTAAAATCTTGTAAGAACTTGGAAGGCAACTCTGCCTTTTCAAATAAACAAAGGCAGAGAACAAATGGGAGGGACTTTCAGTAAACCCTAGGCTTCCTTTCCTCCTGCTGTGACACTAAATTTACTGGATAAAAACTACCTCTTAGATTTACATTTTGATTCTGTTACTGCTTTCATGTGTACGGGGCTGTCCCACTTCAGATGAAATTTATCCACTTCTTTAAATATTTAGTAGTCTAGCGTGGATGTTAATGAAAGTCTGGCAGTGCTATTTTGAGAACTGCAACAATGATAGTAATTTTCAGTGTCAGATTCCTGCTTTGCAAAGGGAGAGCGGGCGGGAGGCGCGGCTTCAGTTCTAATAGAGTTTGCCGTCCGCAGGCCTGCCAGACAGATGGGTCATGAATACTGTCTAGACGGCCCTGCCTGAGCGGAGCCCGGTCTCTGAGGACACGCACTGAGACGCCGGCTTAAGTAACGGGAAAGTCAGGGCAGGCCCTCGTGTAATCAGACAGAAATCAATGCGAGTCTGCTTCCTGGGGGAGGGGGATGCAGTGTCGGGGGAGAGAAGAGGCCCTCTCTTTAGGATCAGTTTTCGTACAAACTCAACTAATATCAGGCATTAGAGAGAGCGTGAAGGGAGAGGTGTAAGTGGATGGTGCTGTTGATTTAGACTGCGCTCCACCGCTGCAGGATGCCGAGTGATCTCGCCCAGACACGCCCTGCCCTGAACGGTGGGACGCAGACGAGGGACCGGATCAGTCGTGTGTGTTGCTGAGCCTGGTGCTGCTCCGGTTGACACCGTGTGTCCTGACTGTTCATTTCCAGGGTTTAGCTTCTTAATTAGGGAGGGTTTTAGAGACTCACCTGGCATGCTTTCTTTTCTGATGAATCTCTGAGAACGTTCCAGAGCTGGCTCTTTTGACTGGCCACTCTGCTAATGGTGCTGGAGGCAGAGAGGTGGAGCCCTCACGAGCACCCACTCGGCTGCACCCTGGGACACGGCACCTTCCGATGGTCGCTTTGCTCAGTGTTTCCCCAGTGCTAGGAGTGGGATTTATGTGACATAAGTAGTGACTTTATACCCATGAAAACTCACAGTCTGAATGGGGTGGGGGTGGGGTGGGTCTGTGTTCTCAGGATGAAGTTATGGGGGGAGGGGCACTGACAGGCGGAGCAGATGCAGCTCAGCTGGGAGGGGCCTTGTTGTTGGACTCCATGTCCTTAGTCATGTATTTGCCTCAGAAAAATTACCCAAAAGGGTCTGCAGTAAAGCTTGGAAGGGACCCTCTTTGAGGAACTGCAGAAATAGAACTGAGATTCAGTCATCACAGCATGTGTCCTGTCCTGCAGAAGGTACCCCCCACCCCCCCCGCCCCGGAGGCCCAACCACGGAATCAGCCACCTGGCTTGGAGCTCTTTTAGTTACGTCTCAGAGCAGACGCCAACATAGGCTTTTGGTTTGGAAAAAACTCCCAGCAACCTAAGTTTAGCAATAATCATTTTTTCACTCCTTCATCCATTCTTGTCATGTCCCAAGAGCTAACAGCAGTGGGAAAGCTAGGTGGTCTTTGCTTCATCCTGCCTGGAAAGAAAAAGGAAATCAAAGGTGAAAACTAATCATGAAGCACACGATCCCTGGAAAAGAAGGAATGAGCTCTTGTGTTCGGGAGCGGGAGCCACAGGCAGCAAGCGAGCCGACCTCCCAGAGTGGCTCTTAGAAGTGTCTTCTGGGTCGTCCCGAAGGCATAGCCATCTCTCAGAGATGCTTCGCCCTTCCCTGAATCTCTTGCCTGCCATCCCGTCAGCTACATGTAGGGCATAAATTCTCCCCGTTTTGGACAAGCTGCAAGGAGCGCTCATCGTGGCATCTGGGTGCCATGCGGGGTGTGATGCCAGCTGACAACAGCCTGGGTGTCTGGAGAGTGAACCGCAACACCTCTTGGTTCTGTTCACGTCATCAGAGGAGCAGAACGTTGTCTGCCCGTGTCAGGGGCCCCCGAGATTTCCTGGGGGGACTTGGCTGGAACAATGAGGTGTGGTTCCCTTCTTTGGGAAGAGGCCCCACCCTCACATTGGCAGAACCTGTTTCCGAAGGGATGCCTGGGCGTGTTGCCTCCTTATCTTTATCCCTTCATCTTCACTGGGGCTTCTGGGCTTCCTTTATTCACTTATTCTAAAAAATGGGAGAAAAAGGAACTTGAACTAACCTCTGACCCTTTTCTCCTTAGATCCCTGGGGGAACCCAGGTGTTGTTCTTGGGAACGTGCTCAGACCAGCAGTCTCTCCAGCCATCAGGGTTGGAAGCAGGCTGCTCTCCCTGTCTTGGGAGGTGCGGGCGGCTGAGCCAGGCAAGGACAGTGATATACCTTCTGCGACTTGATTCAGGTCTATGTCTGTGACTTGATATAGTTTCTACAGAAGGACAACCAAGAAAGTGCAGCCTCTTCCTGTTATGTGTGCTTGGAAGATAGAAATTCCGAGTGTCGTCTGCTTCTTGCGGAGGGAACTTGCATGAATCCAAGTTCTTAAAGGCCAGTCTGACCTTAAAAAATGGAGAGGGTTTTAAAGATGTCCCAGGGCACCTGCAACCCCACAAGGCCCCAGGAGCAATGGCTGCTGCCTCCTCAGTCCCTTGTGGCTCTGCATTCGTTCTCGTGTCAGGACATTTAACCTGGAGTAACAGGGACTGATGGACAGTGCAGGTAGCTTCTCCCAGAAAAACCAGGTGCCAGGACTAATTTTCAGAACAGGACAGGGGGCTGGAGAGTGCTCTAGAGAAAATGTGTTTGGGGTGGTTACTCATAGAAAATGGTACCCTAAGTAGTAGCAACACATCCTTTTGGGGGGTGTATTTCGTGGAGAGTATTTTTGTGAGTGTTGAGCATGTGATGGGCACAGGATGCAGAGTATGGGGGGGTGCCGGGGTACAGGATGTGGTCTCCACCTAGTGGTAAACTGGTGCCCTTGAGAAGATCCATAGAGGTTTGGGGCAATTTCTCCAGTGCCAAGTGTGGGACAGCACTGGTGCGTGGGTGCACAAGGCAGACCCATCATGGGTGGGGGCCTTGGAGAACTCTTTTTCCTGAGCAGCCTGGCATGTGGGGGAATGGTCACAAAAAGCCAGCTTGCTTGGAGGTCAGGGCTGATTTTAAGGAGCATTACTAGAAAGGTAGATTGGGGCCAGATTACAGAAAGCCAGGATGTCGGGCCAAGTAGTTTTTATTCTCTGTTCTGAAGGAAGTCATTGAAGGGTTTTGAGTAGGAGAGTGAGGCTGTGAGACAAGGCAGTTATACCCATGCAGGTCCTGAGAGAGCACGTAGCTCTGAGCCCCACCTTATAGGCAAGGGAAACTTATAGACGGAGAACAGAGGGGGAGCCCCTGGAAGGACCCTGCCTTGTCCACAGAGCAGGTGGCCTTCAGGTGAACTCGAAGTTGCCATCTGAGACACTACAGGGAAGGTAAAGGGGGGAGGGGTCTGGCTTTTCAACAGGTTTTGAGAAGAGTCTTATTGCTGTGATATGATTATGTAAAAAAAGAAAAAAAAGAGTTTGAAGGAATGGGTGTGAAATCACATCAGGAGTTGAATAGATATATAGTCAGAGCTGCACCAGCTAGGAGGGGTCCCCCCCCAGCCCGCCCCCATTCGGGGGTCTCACTGCTGGGGAGTGAGGGAGGGGAGTGTGGTTATTTCAGGGCGGAGGCTGTGGAGTGGAGTCACTGGAGGGTGATCCAGCCTCCGAGGGGAGAGGCCTGATCCCGGGAGACTCGGGCAGACGCTTAGCTCATGGGCTGGGGGACGAGCGGAGCCACCAGGGAGCTTGGGTCTGGGGTCTGCGGTTATCAGTCAGCCAGGGCTGGGAGTTGAAGAAACACAGTCAGAACAGTCAAAAGTCATGGTTGTACTTTGCAGCTTGCTTTAAATTTTTTAAAACATCAGGCTTATTGAGGTATAGTTGACAAAATTGTAAGATGTTTAACGTGTACATTGTGGTGATTTAATATATGTACACATTGTGAAAGGATTCCCGCCACCTAGTAAATTACCACATCTATCACCTCACATATTTACCGCTTTTGTCCCTTTTTTTTTTTTGGTGAGAATATTTAAGTTCTACTCTTAGCAAAAGTTTCATTTGTACAACAGTGTTGCCACCTGTAGTCACCGTGTTGTACGGTAGGTCCTCAGACCTTGTTCATCTTACAGCCGGATGTCTGTTTCCTTTACCAGTTAGTTCCTCCCTGTTCCCCTCCTAACTCCTGGGGTGTGTGTGTGCACACGCATGTGTGTGAGCACGCATGTGTGTGAGAGTGTGTCACAGGGTTTTATTGTGTGTGAATGTTAACATTTGAATAACAGCAGGGGCTGTATTTGAGGAAAGATACACGGTCCAGTTCTTTTCCCTTTGGAAACAAGTGATGGACTTTGTTTCGCTGCTGCCATGTGTTCAAGTGCCCACATTGTAGAGGTAAGGAGGCCTGGGAGTTGTTGCAGTGTGACACAGTATCATGGTGTTACTTGGGAACTTTGGGTGTGACGTTTGCAAGGGGAAGGACCCTTAACGATATTTTTTTGGAGGCCCAGCACTGAAACTTGTTTTTATCGTGGATGACAATAGATTTGTGCATTGCCTCTGTCACACGAGTGGCTTAGAATCAGAGTCAGAGGCTCTGTCTGCTACTCTGGGCAGTGATCTTGTTTCGTTACCGCCTTGGGCCTGGGTTTTCTCCACCTGGGCAGGGAAAACGATTGTGATCCCTGGAATCCCCGTGGCTCAAAAAAGCACCTGAATCAGTGACTTTATGTCTGTTATTAACTTGAATGAGATAAATGTTGGACACAACATTTATCCAGAAGAGGTGTTTCTTTGTAAATCATGTGATTATTTTCAGGTGTTTGCTGGAAGTCACCAGGCAGACAGCATTTCCTGGTGTCACACAAGTGCCTCCCTGTGCCCCTCACTCCGGCCGTCGTCACCGGGTCTGCCTTTCCCACTGTGACCCCTTTCATCACTTGCCAGCCCCTGCCCGCAGTGTTCTTGTGTAATCTGTTCACGGGGGACAGTCAGGATGCAGTGTGTGAATCCAGTCTGGCACCTAGCTGCACACTGGCGGAGATGGAAATCTGTGATCGCAGCAGTGAAATACGCTCAAGCCGCGGGGGCTCGGGGCGGCTGTGGCTCGAATGGGGCCGAGCAGGAGGGCGCCACTCCCGCCCCACGTTGGGTGGTGGGTTCTGTTTACGTGGTGGTGGTCTCTGAAAGGGACCGCCCAGCTCCTTGATGAGCTGTGCTGCCTTTCTGGAACTACGGAGACAGAAGAGCCTCTTAGTACGACTGTTGGGGCTGAAGGCAGTTGACGGGGAGGAGAGATGTTTGCAGTGGCGACAGGAGGTGGCCTTTTGACCAAATAGATCAGTTTCTGTCCTGTTCGTGGTTGATGTTTCTCTAGACGACATGTTGATCTGAGTTATAGAAAGAGGTTCTAAATGTGTCACTTAAATGCGCAAAAGAATTCCAGTATACCAAGTTTAAAGGGATGATTTAAATGCCGTACAGTAAATTAAATATATAGAATTTTGAATTTCTGCATTTCTTGCAGAATTGAATTTTGAATTTCTTGCAGTTTTGTCCTGGCTCATATTAACCAATGACTCCATTCTGTTCATAATCTTGAACACCAAGATGCACCCTCCCCTATTTGCTTGCTTTCACTTTGCAGTAGTCAGTCAGGTGAAAGACACCCGAGTGAGTGGGCGACAGCCAGGGCTTGTCTGCTGAGATCGCTGGGTCTGTCGAAATTGGAGGATAGCTGTTTCTGCGGGGAGGGTGCAGGAGCCCACCTGGCCCTCCCCAGAGCTCACCTGAGCCTCAGGGCCTGGCACCTGACAGAAGTGAGGTGGGCAGGGTGCCGCGTGCATGGCATTTAGGGCTCGGGCATACCTGCTGGGGAGTGAGGAAGCCCTGCTTTCGTACAGCAGCCCTGAGGCCACAGCTACAGTCACGATCACCTGTGGGTCACTCATCCATTCATCAGGTATTCCTCTTGGTGCACTTTGCTGGGTCCCCAAGGCACGCATAGGGCATGGAAACTCGCAGGTATCCCGTCAGTGTTCAGTGAGTGGGTTCGTGTGCACCCGTCACTGTGCTGGGCGATCCAGGTTCTGTTAGACTTGGTGGTCCTCACCTGCAGAGGATAGAAAGTAGACTGATGCTGGGTTACCTGTACACACACACACACACACACAACACCAGAGCGGAGCCGGGCGGAGGACCCTTCAGCTGCTGTGCGTCCTGGCTCCAGGACCCGGGTTTCTATCCGAGCAGGATGCAGGCAGAGAGCCTGGAGTCTCCCACCTTTTCGAGGGCCCATGCAAATATCGGAAACAGGGAAAAAATGATACTGCCCCACGAGGGGAGAAGAAAGCTGCAAAATGGAAATGAACACATGTAACGAAAGGTCACAGGACTCAACAGCACATCAACTAGTCAACCCCAGCCATCGTCTCCCATGGGATGTGGTGTGGCCCCCGAAAGTGCTGGCGTGGCCCTGGGCAGCCTGCAGTGCCACCTGCTTCCTAGGGAGGAGCTGCCCAGCCCCTCTGGGCGGGCATCCAGGCTTCTGCACAGCTCCACCTGCCCAGGAAGGTGTCCTGGGTCCCAGCACCCAGCCCGGCCCAGGCACACATCAGGGGGTGGGAGAAGGTGCCCCTTCACCTGAAGAGCAGGGACAGAAAGGGGCCACTGCCAGCCTGGGTCTGTGCTGGGAGCCAGCTCTTCTGGAGCATCTCTCTACAGAGAGCCCCACCTGGAGTCAAGTCACTACTGTAGTTGAGGAAACTTTTTATAGGGCTCTACTGTGTGTGGGAAACTCATCGTGGATCCTGGTCAGAGCCCAGGCACCCCTTCTCCAGGCTCTCCTCACACATCTTTCCAGTGTTTTGGGAGGAGGTTTTGCTACAACACGTCTAGTTTTCTGCTTCCTACCTTCCTGCACCAGAGTTAAACTTCGAAACACACATATATTCCCTCATCTTTTTCCTCTTCCCTCTCTCCCATCTGACTCTCCCCTCCACTTCTCTCTCTCCTTCTTTTCCTTCTTTTTTTCTTAAATGGGATAGTGATATCTGCCATCTGCACTTTGGGCTGTTTCAAACGAAATGTGTAAGGAGGGCTTCAGCAGAGGCGTCAGGGCACAGGGGTAAGGGGAGATGCCCAGAGGGTGTGCGGCCCTGTATCAGTGCTCCTCAACGTCCAGGGAAGGAAGTCGGCCCCAGGAAGCCCTGCGCCCAGCCTGCTCTGTCCATGGCCTCTGTCCTTTTAGGATCTTCTCAGACACTGTCAGTCAATAAATACTGAGAAGTGAGGTGTGGTCTGAGATGAACATGGCCGCAAAGCGCAGCAGGGAGGTGGTCCAGGAGGCCAGGCAGACTGGGTACTGGTGGCTTTTCAGGGGCGGAGCGGAGACAGTAAGGATGTGGCCAGAAGTACAGAGACCCCAAGCAAAGCCCCATCCAGGAACTCCTGTCCATTGAAGGAGCCAGAGGGCTCAGACCTTTTGGTGAACAGTTCGCTGCCGAGACTGGAGGAGGGCAAAGGTGCTCTCTGGGGGGAGATCCTGGGGGATCTGTGTGGAGGTGGGCTGCCCTGAGGGCCTCCCTGGTTCTTGGGGGGCAGCTGACAGGCAAGTGCAGCCCTTTGGCGGCAGCCCGAGGGTGACTTGCTGCCCTCAGGCCCGTTGCCTTTCAGAATCTCTGAAGTGATTGATGGTTCCCTGCAGACAGCAGTTTCCAGATTCAGCGCTGTGTGTGCTTGTTGGGGAGGGCTGACCTCTTCCTGGACCTGCATGGGCAGGACAGACTCTCGGGCCCTCCTTTCCCCAGGCCTCTATTTGGTCTCCGAAGAGAACGCCTTTCTCTTCCTTCATCTATGGAAGGGCACAGCCTGCCAGGCCCCGCCGTCCAGTTGTTGGCACCATCCCCCAGCCTGGGTCTGGAAGAGCCAGGCAGCCAGCGGCCGCGGGACTGAGGACGAACAGGATGTGCTCCCTTTCTTGCCTGTGAACAAGCAGCTCTGTTCTGTTGTTTTATTTTATATTCAGACAGGCTTAAAAACACTTCTTGACACTCATCTCCCAAACTGTCATTTTTTTTGAGATAGTTGACGAGCATACATACACCGTGTCTTCCAGAGACTCTGATTTACACCCTGTGGTGGGCACTCCCAGCACAACTCTGACGCTTGATCCTGACTCGGCACGGTTCCCTGACACTCCTGACGACCACTGGCAGGGTGCTAGGTTTCAGACCATCCTGACAACTGCCCCTCCATCCTGGTGAAACACAGCAGCTAAGGAAAATGTGCTGCAGAATAAGAGAAAAGGACACATGATCTCTTTTTTTAAAAATGTGTTTCTCAGCATGTTCTCTGGCATAATTTCCGTACTTGTGGATAGTGCCTTTCAGCCTTTCATGAAATTTCTGCCTCTTACAAATGTGGAAAAAGTAGAGGCTACTTTAAATTATAAAGGCAAGCTTTAATCTAGTCCAAGAAGCTGGGGGAAATAGACTGCTTTTCTTGCTTTCAGCCCCATTTCCCTCCCTAATGTTAAATACGGGTTTTTCTCCCATTTTAGAGGGTTTTCTTTGTAGAATATGAATGAGTTATTTACTGGGTAACAAAAAAACAAACCTTTTAAGTACAAATGGAGCTTTGGAGATCTCTCAGTTTGAAAGACTGATCTCTGCATAAACACAACTGTTTCTCCATATTACTGGGAACTCTGCATCCAGCTGTTGGGCCACAGTTTTCTATTACAATTTTTATAATATGAAACACTGGCTAATAGCTCAGCAGAGAAGTGTTTGGGCACAGTAGCAATAGGGAAGTGTTTACATTGCCTTATCTGTGTTGATGAGCAAAGAATAGTAATTTTCTACAGAGTTGCTCTAATCTGATTAATAAAATTAGGCATTGCATATTTTCATTCCCCTACATTTTTTTGAGCTCATGTCAACCAGTAGCCTCATTTCAATGCTTCAGTTTTCCTTATTAAATGTCTGGTTATACTTGTTGCCTTTTAAAGCGCAAAATCTTAACAGCAAGTCTTTCTTTTCTCTGTGTGTAAATGAATGACGTAACCAAGACTGTCTGCCACGGGGATAGTTTGGAGGTCACTGTGCACCTAGGGCCTTCCACTCGGAGTGACCGGCTGTGGAAGGATGGAGCCATTACCTACAGAAGTACCCTTTGGGGCCTTTAGAGCCGGACTGCTTGAGGTGTACATCCCTGTAGATGGGGCCTGTAGATGGGGCGTGTGAAACCCTCCTTCCCTTCAGCCCCACCCCACCCCAGGGTTTTAAGACAAAGCTGGATTAGTGAATTCATGGCCTGACGGGCTACACTCCACATCCCTGCGTGCACCTGTCCCTGGCGTCGGCCTGGCCACGGGGCTGGGAAGTGCAGTTTCCCGTTGCTCATGGCCCATCCTGCCTGCTGTGATGGGAGAGAGGAGAGTGAGCTGGAAGAGGCTGAAAGAAACATTGCTCAGATGCAAAGTCAGATGATTGTCTTCTCTAGGAAGCTCCCTATTAAAAATCTACATGGCTATTGAGAAGTATGCTGCTGTTTTGTAATTGAAGTTAGGCCATGTTTAACCTGTATAATATCTGCTTAAAAACCCTGGATATATTTTCTGTCTATTTCTATGATTTACTTAATTGGCACTCCGTTGCAGCTTCCATGTTAAAATCAGTGTATCAAACAGCATGCCTGCTCTTCATTCTCATGCTATATTTTTCATTTATTCTGAAGGTCAGATGAATATGTTCAAATTCTGTTAGCATGTTGGAGTCAGAAATGAAAAGACGACTTAACTTTTTATAACTTCTAAAAGAATCATTCAGTGTCAGGAAACTAGCCTGTGGGAGTTACGGACAAATGCACAGTCCTGAATATTTTCAGCTATTAAAAATAAGTAAAAGGGATGACAATTAGAAGGGTGGGTTATGATTTTGGAGACTTACTCTTTTATCACTTGATGGATTCTGCATCCTTGTTCTGGTTGTGGAGGGCGGTATTTTGTGCCATTTATGCCCTCACTGGCTCACAACACACAAAACCCACATTATTTTTGACATCAGGCTCAGTACCTGTTGGTGGAGGACATGGAGCCAAAAGGAAATGGGATTTCCTAATAAGGCTTTTGGCTTGGCAGGGGATTTTTGTGGGAAAGACACTACATTTGTTGAGGCAATTTCTTCCTCTTCACTAAGAGCGTTTTTCTCTATTTCTCAAGCAGTGCTGAGTTATGGACATGTTTGTAAACTGTAATGTTGCAAGGTAGATAGCCCTCTCTATCTAAAATCTCAACCTCGTCATGCTCTCTGCCCCCTTTGCTGCTTTATATTCTTTCCTTATCACTTGTACTAATTAACATACTCTGTATTTTACTTATCTTTCTTATTTTGTCCCCTCTCCCAGATGTTACTCCAGGAGGGTAGATAATGTATGTTTAATTTACTGGTGTGAACTACAGTCAGTACTTAGAACAGTGCCAGAGTGTACAGTTAACATGTGTTGAATGAAATAATGATGCTCAGAGCATAGTTTTTATATAGTAATACATCTTTTGAAACTAATTATCTTTTTAAGAAATAATGAAATTGTAGTTCAACATAAAGAAGTCAACCAGTGTAATATACCACATTTTAAAAAATGAAGGGAAAAAACATGCTTATCTCAATAAACAACAAAAAAGGCATTTGACAAAATCCAGCATCCTTTCATAATATAAACACTTAAAAAACAGGTGCAGAAGGGAACTTCCTCAACAAAATAAAGGACGTTTATTAAAACCCACAGCTAACACCATACTCAATGGTGAAAGACTGAAAGCTTTCCCGCTAAGATAAGGAACAAGACAAGGATGCCAGTTTCACCACTACTATTCAGTATCGTACTGGAAATTCTAGTCAGAGCACTTAGATAAGAAAAAGAAATAATAATCATTCAAATTACAAAGAAGGAACTAAAACGATCCCGATTTGCAGATGACACGATCCTATTGTAGAAAATCCCAAAGAATCCGCACAAAAGGTACTAGAGCTAATAAACAAATTCAGCAGAGTTGCAGGGAAGAAGATTAACACAGAGGAACCCATTGTTTCTATACGTGTGCAGTGAACAATCTGAAAGGAAATTAAGAAAGTAATTTTATTTAAAATAGCATCTAAAAGAAGAAAATAACTAGAAATAAATTCAACCAAGGAGGAAAGACTTGTACAGTGAAACCTATGAAACACTGCAGACAGAAATTTAAAGAAGGCTTAATTAAATGGAAAGACATCATCACATATTCATGGGCAGGAAGACTTAATATTGCTAAGATGTCAGTACTACCCAAAACGATCCACAAATTCGGTGTAACCCCTACCAAAATTCCAGCAGCCTTTTTTTCCCCACAGAAATGCAAAAGCTGATTCTCAAATTTGTACAGAATTGTAAGGGGTCCTAAATAACCAAAATAATCTTGAAAAGGAACAAAGTCAGAGGACTCACACTTCCCAATTTCAAAATTTATAAAGCTACAGTAATCAAAACAGTGTGGTACTGGTATAAGGATAGACATAAGTTCTATTCTCAGTGGAATAGCATTGAGAGTCTGGAAATGTATACCCATACATCTATGGCCAACTGATTTTTGACAAGGTTTCAAGTCCATTCAATGGGGAAAGAATAGTCTTTTTAACAAATGGTGCTGGGACAACTGAATTTCCACATGCCAGGGAATGAAGTTGGAACCCTACCTCACACCAGATGCAAAAATTATCCTAATAAGAGTTAAAACCACAAAACTCTTAAGTGAAAAGATAGAGGGAAATCTTCATGATCTCGGATTTGGCAGTGAATTCTTAGATATGATACCAAAAGCATGAGCAGCAAAAGAAAAAATAAATTGGTCTTCATCAAAATTAAAAACTCTTGTGCATCTAAAGACATTATCAAGAAAGTGAAAAGACATCCTACAGAATGGGAGAAAATATTTGTAACTCATATATCTGATAAGGGCTTACTATCCAGAATATATAGAGAACTACTAAAACTTAACAAAAAGACAACCCAATTTAAAAATGGGCATAGGACAGCAAAGAAATGATAAACAAAATGAAAAGACAACGTACTGAATGGGAAAAAATATTTGCTAATGTTATATCTGATAAGGGGTTAATATCCAAATGTCCAATATAAAGAACTCATATAATTCAGTAGCAAAAAACCCAAATAATCCCATTTTAAAATGGGCAAATGACCTGAATAGACATTTTTTCAAAGAAGATATACAAATGGCCAACAAGTACATGAAAAGATGCTCAGCATCACTAATTATAAAGGAAATGCAAATCCAAACCACAGTATCACCTCACAGCTGTCAGAATGGCTATCATCAAAAAGACAAGAGATAACAAATGCTGGCGAAGATGTGGAGAAAAGGAAACCCTTGTGCCCTGTTGGTGGGAATGTAAGTTGGTCCAGTTTCTATGGAAAACAGTATGGAGATTCCTCGAACAATGGGAAATAGAACTACCATATGATCCAACAATTCCACTTCTGGGAATATATCTGAAGGAAATGAAAACACTGTGTCAAGGAGATATCTGTACCCCATGTTTATTGGCATTATTTACAGTAGTCAAGACATGGAAACAGGGGCTTCCCTGGTGGTGCAGTGGTTGAGAACCCACCTGCCAATGCAGGGGACACGGGTTCAAGCCCTGGCCCAGGAAGATCCCACGTGCTGCGGAGCAACTAAGCCCGCGTGCCACAACTACTGAGCCCACGTGCCTAGAGCCCGTGCTCCTCAGCAGTAGAAGCCACTGCAGTGAGAAGCCCATGCACTGCAACGAAGAGCAGCCCCCCACTCTCCACAACTAGAGAGAGCCCGCGCGCAGCGACAAAGACCCAACACAGCCCAAAAAAAAAGTCATGGAAACAACCTAAGTGTCTATCAACGGATGAATGGATAAAGATAATGGGAGTGTGTGTGAGTGTGTGTGAGTGTGTGTGTGTGTGTGTGTGTGTGTGTATGTCTGGAATATTATTCAGCCACAAAAAGAAGGAAATCCTGCCATTTGCAAAAAGATGGATGGATCTTGAGGGCATTATGCTAAGTGAAATAAGTCAGACAGAGAAAGACAAATACTGTATGATTTCACTTATATGTGGAATCTAAAAAAGAAAGAAAGAAAAAACCCTCAACATAGAAACAGAGATCAGACTTGTGGTTACCAGAAGCGGAGGGTGGGTGGGGGAATGAGAGGGAGGTGGTCAAAAGGTGCAAACTTCCAGTTATCAGATAAATAAGAACAAGGAATGTAATGTACAACACGACTGTACTTAACACTGCTCTATGGTTTATATGAGAGTCGTTAGGAGTGTAGATCCTAAGAGTTCTCATCACAAGGAGAAAAACTATTTTCTTTTTCTGTTTTTGTCTGTGTAAGATGACAGATGTTGGGCTTCCCTGGTGGCGCAGTGGTTGAGAGTCCGCCTTCCGATGCAGGGGACACGGGTTTGTGCCCCGGTCCGGGAAGATCCCACATGCCGCGGAGCGGCTGGGCCCGTGACCCATGGCCGCTGAGCCTGCGCGTCCGGAGCCTGTGCTCCGCAACGGGAGAGGCCACAACAGTGAGAGCCCCGCGTACCGCAAAAAAAAAAAAAAGTGCAGTTACTGTGGAAAAGTTTGACAGCTCCTCAAAAGCTAAATGTAGAACTACCATATAACCCAGGACTTCTACTCCTAGTTATAGACCCCAAAGAGTTGAAAACAGGAACGTGAACACATATTTGTATACCAGTGTTCATTGTAGCATGATTCACAACAGCCAAAAGCTGGAAACATTCCAAGTGTCTATCAACTGATGAATGGATAAATAAAATGGGGTATAAACTGGAATATTACTCAGCCATAGAAAGGAATGACATTCTGATACAGGCTACAATATGGATAATTCTTGAAAAACTTCATGCTAAGTGAAATAAGCCAGGCACAAAAAGACAATTATTGTGTAATTCTACTTATATGAGATACCTAGAATAGGCAAATTCATAGAGACAGAAAGTAGATTAGAGGTAACCAGGAGCTGGGAGAGGGGAGAGTGGGGACTTACTTGGTTGCAGAGTTTCTGTTTGGGATGCTGGAAAAGATTTGGAAACACATAGTGGTGATGGTGGGACAATAGTGTGAATGTAATTAATACCACTGAATGTATACTTAAAATGGCAAAATTTGTTATATATATTTTATCACAAAAGATTAAAAAACGGAATTATTTGGAATGGAAATAATAACATTGAGTTTTATTTCTCCTTCTCCAGTCTGTCTCACAGATCTGGGGATCGATAGAGATTGAATAATAAACTCCTTCTGCTATGACTGTATTTGACAAGAAAGTAATATTCTGTAGACCCTCGACATCTGAAGGGATGTACCTGAAGACTTTTGCAGATCTCCGAATAGGAGGCTGCAGAAATGTTTGTAGAGTCTCCTTCTGTCCAGAATTTTCAGAGAAATAAGTGTTTCCTGTGTATTTTCTCACCCTCAAGTTTAACGGTCATGTTTCATGAAGAAGAAACATTTTCAGCATTTTGCAAGTGTGTGTAAGGATGGTTAGAGAGTAAAACCGTCAGGTTGAAATGCAGGTCCCAGCCCTCCAGCCACTCCCTCGCCAGCCTGGGGTTTGAGCACAACCCTCACAGCTCACGACTCGGATTCAAGCTGGAGCAAAATGGCCCAGCCTGAGGCCCCTGGGTCGGAAGCTCCACGAAGGATGCGGTCACCTTTGCCCCGCTGGGCGTGGGACGTGGAGGTACCTGCAGTGAGTGGATGGCTCCTCGCTCTCGAGAAGCTGAAACCACAGCCCTCAATCTGTGCCTGCTCGTGGTGGTTCTGTGCAGGATTACTTTCCAAGGTTCTGAGTGGAAATTAGGAGTGTGATCTGAAAAGCTCAGTGTTGCCGTGGGGACACAGCTTCTTGCTTCTGTCACCCCATGCCGGTGCTGAAAGACAGGGTGTGAGGAGGTCATGTCCCCCTCCCCCAGTTGATGCCTGCCCCTTGGCCGCAGAAGCATCTTCCTCACTGGCCGGTGCTGACCCTGCCCTCAGCTTCCATCTCTCCCCAAGGTGCTGGGAGGCCAGCAAGCCCACTGCGACCCCTCCCGGGACACGTGCCCCTTCCTCTTGCTGCTGACGCTGCAGCCATGCTCAGTGCTGCCCGCTCCCTGCCCCCTGCCAGGCTGACAGGCGGAGAAGCTTGTCTGCACGCCCTCCTCCGGGGTGCTTTCCTGAAGGTGCAGAGCTTTGTGGGAAGTCCTCTGGATCACTGACAGTGGCATCATGGGTATGCAGCCCTTAGTGTGTTCCAGGGACGGGTGCTGGTCTCCCTGTGGGCTGATCTGTGGCCTTTCAATGGGTCCCATGCCTGTGTCTTACCACCAGTGTCTGCCGCAGACTGAAGGCTGCCTTTTGTAGCCTCAGAGGGGCCCAGCATAAATGGGCATCTCTAAGACTCAGGCTCACGACCTTGATCTGGTTGAGGCCAGGTGCAATCATCATAGAACGTGGATCAGGATCCCACCGTAACAGTCTGTCGCTGCATGAGTGCCGCACGCATGAGGGTGTGAAGCACTTAGCAGGCTCCCCCACAGAAGGCGGCGGCGTCACCATCAGGAAGAAGCCAAGCACTGCTTTTCTATTTTAAGGGGGAGAAAGAGGGAGGAAAGGGCTGAGGCATTTTGGAAAAAGGTTCTCCAATTTTCCATGCATCAGCTGACTCCATCCTCTGAGATTCGGAAGACCTGGGATGTTCTGAGCGTTTGTGTTTCTTACGAGTCTGCAGATGCTGATGCTGCCGCCACCACCATGTTGCAGGGACCACGCTCGACAGACTACTCGGCAGAAGGGCAGAAGCACGAGGGAGCTGGGGAGGCAGCAAAAGGGGGGGTGCCCGACGTGCGGCTTCCGTTCTGCCCTGTGAGACACACTGGAGTCTGAACAAAGCAGCAGCGCCATGGAAGCTGCAGGAGCCTGACCTGCGGAGGCTGGAGACGAACCTGAGGGTGTGGGCGCCCCCGGCTGACGCACAGCCCCCGAGATGAGACGGGCTCCTCCTCTGTTCCCATCCTCACTGGCTTCTTACCTAACATGCACCTGCCTAGCGTGCCGGACCTGAATGTTGGCAGGAAGGGGATGGAGAGGGAAGCCCATGTCTACCTGTTTTTAAAAAATATTTGGGGAAAAAAAAATATTTGGGGGCTTCCCTGGTGGCACAGTGGTTAAGAATCTGCCTGCCAATGCAAGGGACACAGGTTCGAGCCCTGGTCCGGGAAGATCCCACGTGTCGCGGAGCAACTAATCCCATGCACCACAACTACTGAGCCTGTGCTCTAGAGCCCGCGAGCCACAACTACTGAGCTTGCATGCCACAACTACTGAAGCCCTCACACCTAGAGCCTGTGCTCCGCAACGAGAAGCCACTGCAATGAGAAGCCCGCACACCACAATGAAGAGTAGACCCCGCTCAGTGCAACTAGAGAAAGCCTGCACACAGCAACAAAGGCCCAACGCAACCAAAAATAAATAAAGAAAATAAATAAATTAAAAAAAAATTTTTTAATAAATAAAAATGTTCAAAGATAGTGTTTTTAATTTACTCATAATCTTAGCATGTCATTAACGTTCTCTGAACAGCATTTGTTGGTAGAAATCAACATTAATTAAGCTTCCCAACTGAAATGAAAATACTTTACAGGAGTATAGCAAATGCCCCACCCCACCCCATCCCCGCCCCAGGGCATCAGATGGATTTAAACACTTGAAGGCAGAATATAGTTAATGAAAACCCAAAACTAATTATAGCTTAATGATCATATGACAGGTGAGTTGTCATCTTGCCCCACTTGCAGCCCTGGGTGGGAAGGGACGTGCATGCTGCCTGGATGCTTCCTGCCCTGTGCCCTGTGCCCTCTCCGCCTTCTCTAGTTTTGTTGTAGGCACTTGTCCATCGTCGGGGGTTTCTGAATGAATGCAGCATCCCAGACAAATTCAAACACTTTCAGGGTTTTGGCATCCATAGGTCAGGCGGGATGTATCTGACTCAGCATATGCTCTGGCGGTTCTGAGGACTCAGGCTGATCTAGGAAATGGGTGACCAGGGACTCCGGGTGTGGGGTTGGCTCAGGATTCCAGTTGAGTCTATTAATTGGCAAGAGTATGGGTCCTGTTTGGTCTGGGGTTAAGGGGTTCATGGTCTTTGGGCAACTGCAGTTTTGGGGCCTGAGTTTGCCCTGGGTCTGCCATGGTGCCTTCTGGTTTCTGGAAAGTCCCTAACGTTTAGACCAGTCGAGCGCTCACCTGTCTCCAAAGGGAAATAGGGCAGGTGGGCGAATCCAGGGGTGTGGACGTGGTGCTGTTTTCAGTTCTGTGCTTTGCACTGTTAACCAGACCTTTTTCACATGGGCTGGACAACTCTGCCTCCCACTTGAGGGAGTGCCAGGTTAGCTGTGGCTGATCTCTTCTGGGTTAATTAACGTCGTGTGTTTTGAGACTTATGTCCCAGAGGCCTTCATGTCATAGGGTGCATGTGGATCCTTGTTACCCTCTTAAAAAACATGAGACCTTATGAATGGCCAGCTAGACCTCGCCCCACCACCCAGAGCTCACAGCTTTGTCAGGAAAGAATGAATCCATGTGAAACGTCCCAGTGGATCTGATGAGAAAAGGTCTGCTTACCGAGGCGTCATGGAAAACTGTGTGATGGTAACTCACGACTGGAGGTAGGGAGAGGCCATTTCTGGGAACAAAACAGTATGTGGGGAGGAACAGAGTTGGAAAGGAGGACGGCGTGTTGGTGGTGGTGGAAGGCTGGTTTCACCAGAATGGAGTTTGTGGGGGAATAGGCACCATAAATTGGATTAATCCGGGGCTCAGACAGTGAAGATCTTCCAGCCCATGACAGCATTAACCCTCGATGTGGCCACTGGACGTGGCTTCTGAGGATGGGGTCGCTTTGTTGTGAGAGGCTGCACACTGGCCTCAGGGGCCACTTCGGATCCAGACACGTGTTTGGTTTACTATATATGCTGTTGTCTCTGAGGGTTTTAAAAATTATGAATAAACTGTCAACATTGAAAAAATTAGGAGATTTAACTTTAATCTCGTCAAATTTCTCTTTTGAAAAATGGGCAGATGTAGTAGCCGTTGGGCCGGCATTGTTGGTGGTCCTGGGTGGGGGTTGAGGAGCAGCTGGTTCTCCTCCACGTGAACGACAGAAGCTAAGGGTCTTTTGTGGGTGTCATGGGGAACATGTCCCCCTGTTCCCTCCCACCCAGCGCACCTCACTCGCTGAATCGCGGGCCGGACAACTGGCAGTGAGTGCATCTGGCCCTGCATGTGTTTGCCTGGCCTAATATTTTAAAATAAGAGAATGAAGTGATGTGGATAGTATTTGTTAGATTAGATCATGCCTTATATCAGAAAGGTTCTCTACTGACTTTTTTTGTCTTATCCTTTTGGACGTATCAAGTAAAGTTGCTTATGCAAAACACATGAAGGGGGTCAAAATAAATAAGCCCTTGGATGTAACACACAGCATGGTGACTGCAGTTAACAAAACTGTATTGTGTACTTGGAAGTTGCTAGGAGAGTAGATCTTAAAAGGTCCCATCACGAGAAAAAAAATTGTTGACTGTGTGTGGGGATGGATGTTAACTAGACTCACTGTAGTGATCACTTCACAATAAATACAAATATAGAATCACTGTATTACACACCTGAAACTAATGTTACGTGTCAACTGTGTATCAATCTTTAAAAAAGGTTATTACTTAAATCAGTTTTTACAAACATGTTTGAACTTAACCCCACAATTGGACTAGGCTTTTTAGGAGACTAAATTTATATTAATGCTTTAATAATTTGGTGGAGTTTTTCTGAGGTAAAGAATAAAAGAAGGAACACCAGGAGTGAGAAACCCTGATTGTGCCCTGATTTTCCCCAAGAGGGGAACCCATTTTGCCTTCCAGCAAGATGGCTATGGTGTTAGATTTCCTTTCCTCGGTCTGGGTGAAGCAGGGGCTCTGACGTTCCCAGGAAGAGGTGTTTGTGGATGGGAAACAGGCCTGCCTGGGAAAGTAGCACCGCAGCTCCTCCCCACCCACCCATCCACCCTTAGAACCAGTGCGGAAGCAGGAATGCTTCTGGGGAGAGTAGTTTGTGCACCACCTGGAGGCTGAGAGCTGTGAAGCCGACTGAGCAGGCAGAGCAGCCTATGGGTGGGTGCTTAGGGCGGGGGGGGGGGGGCTTTCGAAAGCTTTAGGACTATGGACAGAGGACTGGAGGCATTTTCTAGTCCAGCCCCCCTTTTTTCATAGCTAAGAAAAGCTGTGGTCTGGAAGCAAGGTGGTGAGCCCAGGGGCTGTTCAGGTACAGATGTGATACCACTGTCCTGACCATCAGGTCATCATTCCTCTTGGTGAGCTTATGCGCACATTTAGGAGGGAGAAAGGCACACGCCCTCCATGATGGGCAAGCTAGGGCATCCTTCACATCAGTGCAGGCACCGTGGTTGGGGGGACGGCAGCGGCTTTTCCTCGGTCCCTGGCTCTGATGCCCCGTCTCAGGCCAGCCAGGGGCACCAAAGGCGCGTTCCCTTCATCCACTGTTCACAGACCCCCTGGGCTCCCTCTGTCCTGCTCTGGACCCACTTCTGAGAATCGGGTGCAGGGGAACAGCATAGGGACAAGGCAGTGTCCCCTCCTCCCTGACTGCCTGGGCTCGGACTGTGCGCTCTCTCCCCGAGGCCTGGTGGCTCTGTGTCATCTGAGAACCTTGTTAGGAGCCCAGAACCCTGGGCCCCCCCCTCAGACCCACGACATCCCACTCCTCCCTTGAAGATGGGCCCCGGTGGTGAGCATGCACATCCAGGCTGAGATATGCCACCCTGGGTGAGCCCCCAACTCCTGTTTTCCTTCCATCCACTCTGACCATCAGCCAGCGTTCTGGTTGGAAAACAGTCCAGCTGTGCCAGTTCCTCGCCTGGAATCCTCACCAGGCTCCGTGTTGCTTACCACACATGAGCCCCTTGGCAGTGGCCCCCACCTGACTCCCCGGCACCCCTCATCCCTCTGTGATCTCCTGAGTCCCTTGCACTGATTGGCTTATGGAGGACTCCCCTCCCCCCACCCCTCAGCTCAGCACCCATCCTGCTTCGAGGCTTTGCTCAGACTTCACCCTCTGGAGCGCCATGCCCTCGTGGGCTCTGTGCCTGCTGTCCACGTGGCCCTCGGGCTGCTGTGATGCCAGCATGTATGTGCTTTCTGCAGGGTCACAGGCTGCTCTGAGGGTGTGGTGACAGCCCCCATAGCCGAGTGGGCTGTTTCAAAAGAGCCACAGCAGTGGATTATTAGACCCCAAGTTCAGCATCAGGTTTTCTGCGAGAAAAGCTTGGGAGTCACTGGTGTTGTGCATCCCTCTGCCTGGAGAGCTGCCTGGGCCTTTCAGAGGTTTCTGGATGAGGATCTTCTGCAGTGGCGCTGGGTGGCCTGGCCTGCCTTCATGATGCTGGTTTGAGTGGCGACCAAGATAAGCCAAGCCCCTGAGCTCGGAGATTCTGGGAAGTTCTTTGTAAATGTCTCACCTCCTAACAAGGTCTAAACCAATATCCTCTGATTTTGCCTTTTTAAAAATAGAAACTTGGGTGCCCAGACCTCAGGAGGAAGGAAAGAACTGTTCCCAGAGCTTTGAAGGCTGTGGTTGGAGTGGAGTCTGATGTGGCTGCGGGTTTGGGGTCATCCGGGGACTGAGGAAGGAAAGGGAGAGAGGCTGGGCCTCGGAGGGGCAGCTCTGTGTCATCATCCCTGATGCTGAGTGTTCGGGGAGCACAGAGGCCCGCGTGGAGGGGACGCGTGCAGACAGGAGCTGCGGACTCACAGGAAGCACAGTAGACCGATAGGTGTCAAGGTGAATGACTTAAAGAGTGGACTTCATCATATAGTACTTTTCAGGATTTAAAAAACTAAAGATTTGTTCTAACAAGCAGGGTTAGGTGCTTTTTTGGCTTCTTTATTTTAGGGAAAATAATCTCTCATGATGAGATTATATGGCTTCCTTGCCTTGAAAGTTACTTGGGGTAAGACACTGTCAAACCACGCAGGCACTCACTTCGGCTCTCATGGCTGGGTCTTCTGGGTCCGGCCGACTGTCCCAGGCACATGTATCACCTCACGCGGGGGCTCCGGCCATTTCTGCCCCTGAGGCTAGAATGCCATGTGCAGTGTTGTTGCTGTGGTTATCGATTTCTATTTCAAATGAGTCTGACATATAACTATGTAATTGTAATTTGGAAAATCAAATTAGGCTTTCTTATTCTCATTGGGGAATTATTTGATTACTTTGGCAAAGGAGGGAATCATAGAGTAACTTATACCAAAATAAAATTACTAAAAATATTGTGTAAATATTTACTATCATGTAAAAAGTTCAGTATTTTCAAATTTTTCCTTTTTTTTTTTTCAAATTTTTCCTCTTAATTAACAATATCCTGAATAGAGCTTCATAATGTAGAATAATTTTTTTTAAGTTAGATTTGGGCCATGACATGTGATGACATGTGTCAGAAACAAAGGACCTGAAGTAGAACATAGAAAGTCACTTCAGCTGCATACACACCCACATCCCCTATGTCCAGGCTGTCGCCACGTCAGCCAGAGGGGCGCGGCCAGCATCAGCATCCAAGGAAGAACACACAGCGATCACCTGAGCAGAAATCCAGCATTTGGTGAAGCCCTGTCAGCCTTCCCAGGAGATCTGACCTGGACGCAGTGAGTGCGGGTCTTAGGGCCACAGGCAGACGTGTCGTGCCGGCGGGGAACTGGCTTCAGTCCTGAGCATGTCCATCTGTCCCCCGACTCCTTCCACAGCCGTCCTGAGCTGGGTGGGCTCACTGCCTCCGGGGAAGAGGGCGTCTGGCTGAGGAAGCGTGGAGGAGGAGACCCTAACCCATGACTGCTCGCTGGACAGATGAGGTGATTTGCACGCAGCCCTGAGGAGCAAGGTCTCTGCAGATGGAGGCTGAGGTTGGACTCCGGCTGTGCTCCCGCAGTGGCCTGACTTCTTAGGTTAACCCTGGGATTAACCTGGCCCAGCGCGCCTGGGTGCCCTGCCTGCTCACTGGGTTCTCACTGCTGACAGGCTTAGGTGCTTCAGTGCTAGAAATGTAATAATTTTCCCCATACGTCAGAGAGTACTGTGTGATATAATTTTTATATTAAGGACCCAGGATAAATAATATCACCACAAAAAAGAAGAACAGGAATCATCAACTGTGATTGAAAATACAAAAAGATAAAGTCTTATTAATTGCTTTAAAGGGAGCCTTTTCCCTTCTTTTCTCCTGGCTTAGTGTTGTAGTAATCCAGAAGCTGCCTCTGCTGAAGTAGCTGTTGATAATTACCCAGGGTCTGGAATGTGCCAGCCACTTGGAAAGATCAAGAACTAAGAAGTAATCCTGGAAACTGAATTTTAACCTCACTATCTGCTCTCCAAATACTAACTAGATGGAGCTTTGGAGACCATCTAATGAGGAATTAGTTACCAAATACACACTGTTATTTCCCCAGGCACCCTGAGCACTGTTAGCATGGCCAGTGCCAGGTATGAAAGCTCTTGCATGTTGCTGACGTAGTTCCTGGGGATATGTGACATTATAGGTGATTTTCACATACAAAATAATTTTGCTACACATTTATTTTGGTTATTATTACTTTTTTATGAGCTGTCCCTGAACTGAATGAAACAGTTTGCTTTCTCCAAAGAATTGGAAGTGTACTTGCAGCTGACTGAAAACAAAAGCCGTGTGGAAAAGGTTGCAGATGGGTTTTGTCACATGCACAGAAAACCCATAAATTGTTCAGGAGAAGGGATATGATGTAACCAAAAGTGACCAAAGCTTGTTCTGCCAGGGAGAGTGAAGAAAGGACAGAGAGATGGCAAAAGAAGAAGTACCGCGTGTGCCTTGTCCCCGTCTGCAGTAGGCGTTCTCCAAGGGCCGGAAGCAAGGAAAGAGCCCTCATTCCCATTTTGTCTCTCTGTTTTTAAATTTTTTATTAAATTAGTGTATACATTAGAAAAGTGCATATATCAAACCCTGTATTTTTTATACATTGAATACCTGTACTAAATGCCACTGAAATGTTCACTTTAAAGTGGTTAATTTTATATTAATGTGAATTTCACCCAAAAAAAAAAAGCAGTAGCAGAACTGGACCAGCCACCTATGGAGCTCCCTCGAACTGGGTTTTTCTGGGAATATGGGAGCAGAATTGCGGGGGCCAAGTGGTGTCGGCGTCCCCTGGGGCGGCAGACGCAAGCCGGGTGGCACCTGGTGTCCTCAGGCCTCATCCTTCAGCCGCTAGTGGGGGCGGCAGTGGTGTTACACTGAGGCTTCATTCTGCATTTCCTAGATGACTATTTCCTATGTTTATTAGTCATTTTAATTTTTGTAATTCTGTTTTAAATAAAGACCTTTTTTTCCTTTGTAAAATTTCTACGAGGGCAGTCATTTTTCTTCCATTTCCCAGCCAGACTCCAGCTCAGCAAACTTACAGACTTTGGTCCCCATCTCCAGGAAGCATGGCACCGGCCTCCATGGTGGCCTGGCGCCCATCCAGCCTGGTCGGCCATTCACCCCTCTTCCCTGCAGGATGCCTGCAGGTGGGCGTTTGGCTGCAGGCGTCCCTCAGGCTTTGCTGCTTGGTTGGAGCTCAGGAACGTGGGGGAGAAACACGGAGATTCACCTTCTGAACGAACACCTGGGTCTCCGAGAGTCACCCCCACCATTGAAGGAACATAAACATGACCTTTTCCTGGCCAGATTTGGCCTGTGGGGCCGCGAACCTTACAGAATGACGAACTGCATGTCTGAGTCCTCCCTGGATGCCTGTCCACCTGTATTCACTCTGCTGTGAACTGACAGTGAATCGGGGTCAGAACTATGCAGCAACGTCAGTGATCTCTATTGTGTTGTTATATGCATAAAAGATAGTATGCGGTGCTTGATACAGCCAGTCAAACCACTGGCCATCCACAAACTGGTGGTGGAAACACCTCTTTTTCTCCGTCAGTGACTAATGCAAGCCCCTTCGTCCTGCACAGCCAGTGACCCAAGAGCACCAATGTGCTCATCAGCTTTGGCTGAGAAGGCACAGACCTTCACACTGTCCCCTAATACTGGACTGAGAAAGAGGAGATCCATTTTCTTGCCCTTTAGTTCTAGATCCTATTCCTTGTCTGTAAAATGGGTATAAAACTCACCTTTGGGCCCTGTGACATTAACTTTATTACTGCCTATATACAAACCTCGGTACACTCCAGCACTGCTTCTGCTGTAAAATCAAAGGTTAGCATCTTAACCACAGGTTACTATATTACACTTTCCACACTACTGATCTTTAAAGGAAACAGACACAAATTTGGTTCTTCTGTTTTTTTTAAATAAATTTATTTATTTTTTAAATTTTTGGCTGCGTTGGGTCTTTGTTGCTGTGCACAGGCTTTCTCTAGTTGCGGTGAGCAGGGGCTGCTCTTCGTTATGGTGCGTGGGCTTCTCATTGCAGTGGCTTCTCTTGTTGCAGAGCATGGGCTCTAGGCGCGCAGGCTTTAGTAGTTGTGGCACACGGGCTCAGTAGTTGTGGCTCGCGGGCTCTAGAGCGCAGGCTCAGTAGTTGCTCTACGGCATGTGGGATCTTCCCGGACGTGGGCTTGAACCCATGACCCCTGTATTTGGCAGGCGGATTCTTAACCACTGCGCCACCAGGGAAGTACACGAATTAGATTCAGTGGTTTTCAAACATATAAAGTACTGATTCAGCTTTAAATGTGTCTGTCTTAGGGCATCTGACCAAAGCCTCTGTCTTCAAGCTGGACACACACACATGATTGTAAGTGAACATGATGGATGCATTCTATGAGAGCCAGTGACCACCAGCCACCAGGCTTGGGTCCCAGAAAAAATAATTCTTGGAATTTTAAAATTATCCCAGGCGCCTTCCAGGTAGACATTTGTAACAAACAGTCTCATATCAACACAGCACATCTCGACCCTTCATCGTTAACGTCCCTACATGGTGTGCAGCAGGCTGGACAGGGTCTCTCCCTTTTCCATTGTGGGAGGGGGGCCCCACAGGGAATGAGGGACGCGCCATCTGTGAAGCACAGGGAAATGAGTCCTGAGTCCTGAAGACTGTCAGGAATTAGAGGAGATTGTTAAGATCGTGGGAAAACAACCACCTTAAAGTCGGGCGGCCTCCCTACCCAGAATGAGTGTAGTGGGGTCTTTGTGTGGAGGTCGGGGTGACCCAGGTGCCCCCATCCTCACTCTCAATTCTAGTAAAAGATTTTCATGGGCTGAGGTTTCGCAGTCAGTAGTGCAGCCTCATGCTTCACAAGTCTTTTGTTGACCTTTCCATCTGACCTGAATCTTTCCTGTGGAAGTTAAAACATGTTTCCAGTGGAGATAAAGAATCTAGGAGATAAAAATTCAGCTTTAATGTGTCCAGTTAAATTGGGGGTGTTTAGAGTTAGGGGACTCGAGTCCACACCGAACTGGGTCCCATCATGTGATGGTTTCAGAGAGAAAGACGTCACACGAGTTTGACTCTTGGTTTTGGTGTTCGAGTCCAGGTCTCCGTGTTGAGGTCAGTAAAGGAATTGGGAGTTCGGAGGAGAGTGTGATTTCAAGGTTTGTGGTGGTTACGGCCGTGCTGCTGTGTTCCATTGGCCCGGGCTGAAGCCGGCGTGTAGAAGGTCAGGTGCACGGCCACCTGCTCCAGCACGTCTGGAGGCGGCCAGGCCTGCAGCACCGCTGGGACATGGTCACCAGGCAGCACGGGATCCAGCCTCTTCATTAATAATCTTAGGACTGTGTTTTTATTAGTTTAAAAAAACATTAAAAATGTGCATATGTTCAGGAAACGCAGTTAAGTAGGATGAAACGATGAGTTTTAAAGCTCTAATGTTCAATTAATCAGTAATTTCCATCCAGCCTGTCGCCGCCTCATACTGGGTGTTCTCCGGTCTAAGTAAAGTTTAGGCTCTCAGCTCCTGGGAACTTCCTATCGCTTCTCTTCATCACTGCTTTAAAAAGGGGTCTTTTAGCATTTTTAAAAGGGTGAATGCTGTACACTTTCAACCTTTCTTGTCATAACATGAGATCAAAACACATTTGGGGAGCCTTAATTTTCTTTCATGTGGCAAAAGTCCCCCTCTGGGGAAGAAAGGAGGATGACTTCTAAAAACCAAAGCTACGATGAGAAGTATTTTGTCAGCTAGGGGGTTGGAGGTGGGGGCAGGAGAGGTCCTTTCAGCTCTCAGGATAGAGGAAGCCCTGGTGAGGGGGCCATTGAAGAGACCCTTCTGCCCACGTGCCTTCCCAGCCATGGGGACCCTCCTGGGCCCTTCCTCTTTCATTCTCAGCTCTCCTTCCAATGTTCTTCTTGGGACGAGCAGCCAGCTCTCTGTTCTGCCAGTGACGCAGTCGTCCCCTTTCATCCACAGGTTTGCTCTCTGTGTTTTCAGTTACTGTGGTCAACCGTGGTCCAAAAATATTACATGGAAAATTCCAGAAATAAACAATCTATGAGCTTTAAGTTGCGCACCGTTGGAGTAGCTTGACAAAACCGTGTGCCCTCCTTCCCAGGATGTGAATCACCCTCTGTGCCCCTGTCCTGCCTGTTAGTCACTTAATAACCATCTCAATCAGATGGGCTGTCATGGTATCCAGGTGCTTGTATTCAAGTAACTCTTATTTTACTTAATAATGGCCCCAAGACACATGAGTAGTGATGCTGGTAATTCGGATATTCTCTTACTGTGCCTAGTTATAAGTTAAACCTTATCACAGGTAAGTATATATAGGAAAACACAGAGTATTTAGGGTTCGGTGCTATCTGCGGTTTCAGGAATCCACTGGGGTCTTGGAACATATCCCACTCGGATAAGGGGGGATGATGTGAAAGACAGCACCTTAGTCCCATTGCTTCCCACCTCCAGTTCCTGTTCCTGTTCCCGTTGACAATGGATTACCTTCCATTACTTTCCTGATTCATAGGGAAGTTTGGTTTCCCACTCAGAGGCACACCTCTGGTTTATAGACATGTTGTCCAAGACTCTGAAATTTGGACAAGTTAGGAATGACTTGAGACTCTTTCTGTATGGAGGATGTTTTGCTCTTTTAAAAAACATTCAGGAACCACTGTGCACGTAGTCTTAGCAGCTGGCTGGGCTGGGCAGCCCTGACCAAGACCCTTGGCACATGTGGGGAGTGGGCTTCTGGCTCCCCCTCCCCATGCGGCGATGTAGGCATGTCAGAGTGCAGACGCAGATGGAGGGTTTCGGGCCTCAGGTGTTTGTTCCTGCGGTTCACACACAAATTGCCCTCAGTGCCTTTAGGGGAAGATTTTGCCTCGATATCACACTTTCTTGCCCCTTCCTGGAATAATACCTGTGGGAGGGGAACATTATTCCCCACTCTCTGGTGAGCGGAGGTGAGACTGGTGAAGGCTTTGACTGTGCCTTGTAGTGGGTCCTTCGTGAACTTGTGTGAAGATGGGCACTTAGGTGCTGACTCCCAGAGTAGAAGTCCTGTCTTTTTAACTGAACTAAGGCTGATGTCAGAGGCCTCATCCAGTAACAACAGGGAACGTTTAAATTAAAGAAGCCTTGAGCATTTCTGTCAATGCTTCTTCTCTAAGCTGATCTGCTACAGCAGAAATGTGCATTGTTGACGGTAACCGCAGAGATGGACCATCAAGGGAGGCCCGTGGGTCCCCGCACTGTGGTGCTGTAACTTGTGAGGCCATAAAGCAGGTTGTCAAAAATGGATGGTGGAGCAGATTTAGATTGTTTTCTGGACAGGAGAAGAAACTTGGCAATCTACTGTGTTTCCAGATACTACAACTATCAAGGCAGCTTGAAGTAGGTTTCAAGACCCCCTCCCATTCTCACCGAGAGGATGAAATGGAGGAAACCCCAGCAGTTTCCAGATTTATAGCCACTAGGACAGGCAGTTGCAGGCAGGGGGAGGGGGGTCTGTGTGCGACCCAGGGTGTGTGAAAGGGATTGCAGGAGGCCAGAGTTGCCTCCCTCATCGTTCACGGAGACTGGAGGGTGGGGAGTGGGGCGGGAGGCTGACTCTTTTCCACCCATACCTGCTAACGTGGTTTCAGCAAAACCCTGACTTTCCCATCTTCAGTCTTAAACAGGTACAGTGGTTAAGTATTAATATTAATGAGCATAATAACAATAATAAAACTGGCAGCAGCATCGAATGAATGTGGTCTCCTGTGGTAGAAATATTTACCCAATGTGTCCTGCCAGTTAGAGAGATTTTGGCATTAAACCTAGACATTACCTCATCCTCCTGGGCAGACAGCCGATTGCGATGCTAAGCAAGTCTGCAGAAGTGAAGAGCTGCGTGTACCTGCCTGATTGGCTGCATAGCCCAGACCCTGGTGGGAAGCTATTTCTTTGAGCGTCTCTGTCTGTCTGTCTGGGTCTTACCCTTAGTTCCTTTCTTTCTTCCTCCAGCCCTCCTTAGGGTTGTCATTGTCTGTTTTCAAATTGCTGATTTTTTTTTTTTTTTTAATCTTGAAGGCCACATTTTTTTAATCTTGAAGGGTACATTGTGAAAAGATCTGCCAGCCAGGTGGGCAGGTATTAATACACATAGAGAGCTGAAAGATCAGAATTAATGGGAGGAAAAGTGAAGTACCTGTGTGTGTGTGTGTGTGTGTGCATGTGTGCTTGTATGTGTGTGTGCAGACGTCCCCACACTCAGGCACATATGCTTCTCTCACTTTGTAAGAATCAGAGACAGGTTAATGAAACAGGTTTCTTGTTTTGTTTTGGTTTGTTTTAATTCATGATAAATACATGGGGCATTCCACAATGAAGGAGGTTTAATTTCAAGATAATTAGCAACTAAAATAATATTTTGAAACATTTGTGATTATACTAAAATGTGTTTTTGATACTTGTAAGAAAACATAACAGTTAAAATAATTTATTCCACTGGCCTCAAACCTCTCTGAAATTAGTACTGTATACTGTATAGAAGTTCTAGGTAAGCACAATAGGCAAATCTGAGCTAGAAAGTAAAATCTTTGGGTAATATTGAAAATATTGAGAAGCCTTTGAACTGTCACTAAAGTACCAAATATTTTGTAAGTTTTCCAAAAAGGTTATGGAAAAACATGCTTCTGCTCCTAGGACCAGCTTGCCTTTTGTTTTCTTTAGATCTTGACTCAAACTTTCACATCACATAGGTTTTGTGCTATTACTACTAAGTGACTTAGTTTTATCAGTTGGTGTCGCATCTTCTAAAATTCCTAAATCGCCTCCGTGTTGGCCCTGATTATTAACCAGCTCTTAGGACTGTATTGAGGTGCATTTTGTGAAAATTTTTTATAAAATGCTCTTATTTGAGTTTAAGTTGTACTAATTTCTTTACACACCCACAAGTGAAGACTAATTATTGGCCTGAGTATTACCAAATTTTTGTGTATGAGGTTCATTCCGGCCACTAAATCATTAAAAAAAATGTTAGTAATGTAAGTACTAAGCTCATAGATATACAAGATGGCCATCTAGTAAATTCTTATCTTATCTTTTCTTTCTTTTTTTTTTTTTTACTAAGTCTTAGTGCATGTGAAGGTACATATGTTTATACAGATCCATTCACTGACAGTATTACTTTTTTAAAAATTTATTTATTTATTTTATTTTTGGCTGTGTTGGGTCTTCGTTGTGGTGCATAGGCTTCTCATTGTGGTGGCTTATATTGTTGCATAACATGGTCTCTAGGCATGTGGGCTTCAGTAGTTATGGCGCGCAGGCTCAGTAGTTATGGCTCATGGGCTCTAGAGCACAGGCTCAGTAGTTGTGGTGCATGGGCTTCGTTGCTCCGCGGCATGTGGGATCTTCCCGGACCAGGGCTTGAACCTGCGTCCCCTGCATTGGCAGGCAGATTCTTAACCACTGCGCCACCAGGGAAGCCCATAAATTCTTAATTCTTAATCACTCTTTACAGAAGACAGATATATCTTGGCGAAAAGATGAAGTCACTTCCTGCTGTTGGCAGAGTGGGCCCAGCTCTGGAGCTCGCTTCTCACGTGTTCTCGGCCATCTTGGGAGGGACTGCCCGCGGGGAGGGTTGCCAGGTCCAGCCTGTGGAGGTGACCTGCTTAAGGAACAGGTCTTCCCGATGCTTCGGGCGGATTCCAACTTCCCCAGGGGCCTCCGAGAGCTAGCTCAGCTGTAGGACATCGTCCCTGGAACGGGTGGTCGTCCCTGGAGTGGCCCCAGGTCCACAGGCTGAGCCCCAACCTCCTCAGACGGCTCCCCAAGGCCCCATGGGGTGGGTCCTTTCTGTCCTGCAGGGACTTCATGTCCAGATGGTGGTTGTCGGTCAGTGGACACAGCAAGCGTCTGCTGTTGTAGAAAGAATTTGGAGGAAATGTGTGAGAATGAAGGGCAACAGCAGAGTTTGGTGTATGAGTCAGGGTTATTTGCTTGTATTGACACGAGTGTGAGTGCTGAGGGTGTTATGTGGAGCTTTAAATTTTGGCTGTGCGTGAATTCTGTTTCTGCGTTTATCTGTGGCCACTATCAACTGATGATGTGTGACAAGAATGTTTACAATTTATATACTGGAAAGGACACTAAGAGGGTTTTTGTTTAAGTTACTTTACTCCATGGTTTTTCCCCTCAGTTACGTGGAACATGGTGCAGCATACTGTTATAAATGGTGTTGCTGAAGAACACTGAACCTTGTGCTCCGGCACTATTCCTGTTCTGTGCAACCTTTGGAAACCCTTTTCTGCAGACGGTTGGCAACGTGCATCCCACCACCAGGTACCAGAACACGAGCCGACACGTGTGAGGTTCCCTCTCTAAGTAAAAATGTCTTAAAGACTCTAAATGGGAATTGAGACTTTTTAATATCTTCTGCATTTTTCTTCTTTAAGTATCAGATAAGGGAAACAGATATGAAAAGGAAAGAGGAAGAAGGATCAGAAGGGGCTTTCTTGCTGCAAAGGAGACTGTGGGTTCAGTTTAAAGCAGCTCCACATAAACAGAAGGATCGAAGGTGGGGGGAATCCATGTGGGCTGGAGGGACCAGACAGCAGAGCCTGGGCTGAAGGGGATTTTGTTTCATTCTGGGAGAGCATTGTAGACTATGTCAGCAGAAGATGACAAAGGAAAGGCCATGCTTTAAAGCAGAGTATCCGTCGTCTTTAAGTGAGCAGCTGCGTACTCAGAGGTAAGGAAACTGTGTAGAAGACAGATTTTTTCCTTCTGTGAGAGGCAGGAGTGTGAGACCTGGCCTGGCTGTGGGTTAATAATCCGGTGGTGATGTTCCCATGAAGATGCCCCGTTCCTTGCCGTTGCTGTTTGTGATGGATTCTGATTTGGGAATATCCATGCTTTCTGCCAGAGGATTGGGCTGGCTGTGGGCGGGTGGGCAGAGAGGGTGGCTTGGTGTCTGGAGAACTGGCTTTGGATTCCAGCTCCACCATGTGGCTTGGACAAGTCTCCGAGTCCCTGTCTCACACGGACACGGTGAGACCCGGACATGGTGGGGACTCCAAGGTATGGTGGTTTCTTCTGAGTAAAGAAATGGAACAGTGTCTCTCTGTTGCCTTAGGCAGTAGGAGCAGGTCACTCCTAACTTCTGTCTTGGCTTCTGCAGTTATCCCCGACCCCTTCTCTGTGACGCCAGGCTACCTTGGCGGGTCCCTCTGGCTGCCCGTCTCCCCGGCCCCCGCAGCTGTTTCTTCTGTGCCTCCGTTTATGGTGGAGTCACATCTCACTTCAGGCGTGGTCACTTTCCATTTGCTTTTATCTTAGTGGCCGGTTCTCTCTTCTGATTACCCATCTCTGGGGAGCGTCTTGTGTGTCCCTGGGAGGCGGGCACAGCAGCTACCGCTCGGCTGTTTGGGTGTCGCGGCGGCTCCCAGAAGTGCTGTGACTGGTCCCGGTCATCCTCCTCGTCGGCTGATCACACAGCGACCTGTGGGCCCAGGAGCTGGCTGTCCGCTGGTGCTTCCTGCAGGTACAGTTACACACCCTGACGGCTGCAATCTGAACCCTGTTGCTAGGCATGGTGTTATTTAACTAAACTGTGGTCACTGAAGTTTCTTCACATCTGAACTGTGTAAAGCAAGGGCAGCCTTTCGGTGTCCGTGTGCAAGAGAGTCACTCGTGTACCTGCCATGAATGATGTTGCTGGGATGCGGGGATAGACGGTTGTGAAGTGTTTTCCAAAGGGCGTGTGCCAGTTTACACTCACCAGTGGTGAGTTCCTTCTGTGCCTCGCCAGCACCGTGAGACTCTGATTTTGTCAGGCTGTCGAGGGTGAAAGAATGACTCACTGCAGCTCTAATTGGCATCTACCTGCTATGTTTATTGGTTCTGGTTTTTCTTATGTGAAATGCCTCTTCAGGGCTTTTTGCCCATTTTCTTGTGGGTTGTTTGGGTCAAGATCTGTGAAGAGTCTGAGTTCTACTGTAGTCACCAGTTTTAGGGATGCTGGCAGAAGACCCCAGACTCCTGGGTTAGAGACTTTATTGCTCATAGAACAAAGAGCATGAACCTCGGCAGATTCTCAAGTTTTCCTCATCTGGGACCCCCGGGGGTGACCACTGTTCACTAAGTTCAGGGACAAATTTTGTTCCACTTTTTCTAGTTGGATGACTCCCCTTGTAGGATCCATGTAAATAACATACCGGTTACTCCTCCAAGAAGTCCCCTGTGTAACCCAGGGAAGCTTCATCTTGGAAAGAACCTGCAGGGACCTGAGGGTTACAGGATCTACTGCTGGTGTTTCCTTAGACATTCTGAGGTCTCCTACGGCCACCTCTAAGGGGCAAGTGACAGTTTTGGAGAGGGTGGCAAGAAGCATAGTCCTGGAGGCACATGAGGGGCCCCTGGAAAGAAAGTGGTGTTTACAGTTGTTGGGCAGTTTTTCTCTCCAGCTGTTTTTAAGGTCTTCATATATGATACTCTGTTCTCCCTATAATACATCTGCATAGATTCCTTTTCCTCAACCTCCTCCTCTTCCTCCACTCCTGCCTTCCCCAGCACCCCCCCCACACACACCTTCACCTTCTTTTCCTCCATGTTTTGTGAGATTCCCAAATCTGTGGACTGATGTCTTTCAACAGTTCTGGAAAATCCTCAGCTTCTCCCTCCCCACGTACAGTCCCTGCCTTGTTCTTTCTTGTTTCCTGTGATTTGCTGTTATTCCTTCTGACTCTGTCCTCCATGGCTCATCCTCTTCTGTGTTTTTCGTTTTTGTTTTTCTGTGCTTCATTCTGGATAATGTCTTCTAGTCACTCCTGAGCTGTGTCAATATATTACTAAATCCATCCAATAAAGTTTTATTATATTTTTCATTTTAGAAGTTTTTTTGGGTACTTTTTCAAATTGGATTGGTCATTTTTAAAAATTATGTCTTGTTCCTTATACAGAGTTTCCAATCCCTTCTTTTTAACATATTAATTTTACCTTCTGGATCTGATACTTTTCATTTCTGAAGTCTTTGTGGGTCTTATTCAACTTTATGCTTCTGCTGGCTATCATTCATAGAGCTTTGTTTCTTGTTTGTTATGCAATTTTTTTTTTTTAATGTGAGCTTATATTTCTTAGAACTGTATCTATGGGAATTCCTGAGGCCTAGGCTGAAGGTGGGTTCTTCCAGGGGCTACATGCATCTGCATCCTCCAGATACTTCGGTGCACCCTCACTCAGCTTTGGATCGTACTGTTTTTTCATTTTCATGAGCTCCAAGTTGTTGTAAGGGTATTTTATAACCAAGTATTCTTGTGCAAAGTAGATATCTGGAATCTACTAGGTAAAATGAAACGTGCTAGCAACAGGTGATGAATACATGGGAACAGAGTAGGAAGGGTGTATGAGTTTGAAAACAAAGAATAGTCCTTAACTGTAAGTATCCTCTAAAGGCCCTATAGTTTACCAGTTCTTTCTGAAAATACACTTATTAGGAGCTTGGGCAATGAAGTAAGCTACTAATAATCCCTCAGAGGAATTCAAGAGGATGAGTCCAGGTTTCTTAACCGTTAAGTTGGAGGCAGCTTTCCAAGTCTGCTAAGTACTGTCTTCCAGTGTCAGTGGAAAGCGACCCAGTTGGGTTTCTCTGGTGACGAGAAGCATGAGCTGGACTAGTGGTGGAGACAGAGTGGCAGTCAGCACCTCAGTAGTTCCTGTCTGGGTTTTCCTGAGCTGTGTCCCACCAGCCTTTAGCGCTGTTTGCTGACGTGTTAATAGGTTTCTCCTGACAAAGGAGTGCCATATTCACACAAGGTGGGGACAGTGGGAATGCACCCAGCTGCTCAGGAATGCCACCTGGGAAATGCTTAGGGGTGGCTATTCTTGTTTTTGTATAAGCATATTTATGTTTTTTCATAAATGATACACTATATATAGTGTTCTACAGCTTTTTAAAAATTGAGGCATAGTTGAGTTATAATATTATATGTTTCAGGTGTACAATATAGTGATTCACAATTTTTAAAGGTTGTACTCCATTTATTATAAAATATTGGCTGTATTTCCTGTGCTGTACAATATATCCTTGTAGCTTATTTTATACTTAGTATAAAATATGGGGTGACTTAATCTAGGAGTGCCTGTTCTTTAGGACAGCAACTGAAAAATGCACTCACATAGAGCTTTACATGAGACTAAGAAGACAGTAATTTGGCAAAAAACAGAGAGGATGTTGCTGATGGAGAATATGCACTCCCCTCGGCCCCGTCCCAGCCCTGCCTGCTGGCGGCGCGTGTATACAGGGTCTCACTGGAGCCAGACTTGGGACGAGCGTCCTGCACTTGTGCCCTCCTCTCCCGGCATCCTTTTTTTACTCCCTTCACGTGCCTGTGATGGATCTGGATCCATGCTCTCCACGCAGGACTGACCCTTATCCTCAGGTTCTGCTTTTGTATCAATAGATTCTAGTGTTTCTGTGGTAACGAGATAGCGAGAGAGAGAGAGAGAGAGAGAGTGTGTGTGTGTGTGTGTGTGTGTGTGTGATCCTTGTTTGGGAGATTGGTTGGGAAGATGGATTCTCGTCTTGTGAAACACACTGACACCAGTGGGAGACGTTCCGCAGCCTTGAGGGCTTTGGCTCCTGCTCTCATCAGAGGTGGGAGGCGCTAAACCAGACCAGGAGATGACAGGTGCCCGCTAGTGCCTCTGTCCACCTCCTCCGTGAGTCCTGTGCTGGGCCTCCTGCCAGGGGCATGAACGGGGTGGTGGGAGCAGAGTCACCAGGACACAGTCACCCTTGGTCACTGCTCTGGTGTATGGTGAGTGGGCGGGGGGCAGGGGGGGCCTCTGGTCTGGGGCCGTCCTTGCCCCAGGGTCCACAGCAGTGAACACACCACCAGGAGTCATATGCGTTACCTCAGCCCTGTTGCTTACTTGCTCTGTGTTTTGGACTTTTGAAAATACCTTAAATTTGGGAGATAACTTAGGACAAGAATGAGAACTGTGGAAAAATTAAATTATAAAATAGTAACAGTCATTCCTGGAGCTGTAATTTGAAATTGCGTAGCCATCCTGCTTTCTCTAAGGCTGGCAAGGAAACCTCTCTGACCCGGCGCTTCGTTTCTACGGGCCATGCCCTGGCCTCCTGTCCCTCCTTCATGGGGTCACAGGCAGTGACTCCCCTGAAGCCCTGCTTGCTCCTGGCTCTTTCAACACACCAGCAAATGTTACCTGTTGACTATGTTGGCTTATGTCATTTTTACCTAAAGCAGGGGAAAAAAGAAGATATTTCTGATCCGGTTCTTTTGTTTGAAGTAACAAATGCTTCCATTTTCCTGTCTAATCTACTCTTTTTTTTTTTTTTAATTTTTTTTTTTTTTTTAATCTACTCTTTAGCACTGGTGGCACCAGGCTGAGTTCTTGCTCCCTGGATAAGCTTGTCTGATGGCCGTGCTGTGACACAGAACAAACGGGCCTCTGATGCCACTGCCCAGGGAGCCCCTTGAGATGGAACATTATCCACAAATGGGTCTAGACAATCTTCTACAACAGACTAGTTTTTTATATTTGTGTAGATGATACTGCACTTAACAGCATGTGTGTACACATCCTATTTTCCAAGATACTTGGAGGGCCAGTCCTCATGTCTGCACTGGGTGGTACTGAGGGCTGAATTCCAGTTAAGAAATTACTGTGCAAATGAGATGTGTGTTCTGAGGCGTTGGGGAGCAGGGCACCTGCTGGAAATACTCACCGGTCCTTGTCGACGACGTTCAGGTGGAAGCTTGCCCACAGCAGAAAGGAGCCAGTGATGCGACATCAGCCACAAAGCCATATCCTGTATGTTTAGACCTGTCTTCTTTATCTGGACCAGAGGTAGCTTTACTTCTTTGAATGAGCCCAAGTTCATAAAAACCCAGCAGTGAATTCTAGGGTGCTTTTTTTTTGTGGTGGGGGATACGCGGGCCTCTCACCGCTGTGGCCTCTCCCTTTGCAGAGCACAGGCTCCGGACGCGCAGGCTCAGCAGCCATGGCTCACGGGCCCAGCCGCTCCACGGCACATGGGATCTTCCTGGACCGGGGCACGAACCCGTGTCCCCTGCATCGGCAGGCAGACTCTCAACCACTGCGCCACCAGGGAAGCCCTCTAGGGTGCTTTTGATTTTAGTTTTGGTTTTGGAATTTTAGTAAGAAACTCATTACCAACCTTTTTTGTAAATAATATTTTACAATATTATCTTAAATATATAAGGTATAGAACTATGTGTTTAATACATTTATTAGGTGTTTAAAGTTCAGAAGCATAAAGAAGAAAACTAAACGTCTTCTAAACCCACTGCTTGGGTGCAGGATTGGACTCAGATCTTCATCTGGTTTCTCCACCTTCCTGCTTAGGTGGAGCATCCCCTGCCTCTTCATTTTCAAGCAGTAAACAGGACCTGGTCAGTCACATCCAGTGGTTGAAAGCTATACCCATCCCCTGCCCCGCCACCCACCCCCGGCTGGTGTGTGTGTGTGTGTGAGTTGGGGGCGGTGGAGGGGGCATCTATCCTTCCACCCCCTGCCCACGTCCTGAGCACATGGTGGGGGGGGGCGGGGTGCGGAAATGCCCTTCTTGCCTGGCGAGGCCGTGGGATGGTTTGCAAGTTGCACTCTTTGGGTCTCTGTGTGTTTATAGCTGACTCTTTTGTGTGCTTTCATGGTATGTGAGGCAGATTTCTGAGATGGTCCCCAACATTCCTGCCTCTCCCCTGAGTGTGGGGTGGGGGCTGAGACCGTGACAGGATTGTCACTCCCGTGATTGGGTTATAGTAGTTGGCAGATGTGAGGAAGGTCCTGTCTGAGCCTGGTCTCATCAGATGAGTCCTTAAAAGAGACAAGAAGCAACTTGAAGAAGTGAGATGAGTGAGGACCTAAGTCCTGTGACAGCTGGGAGCCAGCTTTTGCCACTAGTGTGGAGGAGTATGGAAGGGGGTCCTGAGTTCCAGCCGAGAGGCGGCCTCAGAGACCCTGAGCAGAGGGCTGGCCTGCAGCACCGTGATTTGAGAGCTAAGCACCGTGTTTTGGAGACTGGTTGTGCAGCAGTGGGAAGTCGCCCCGCTGCTTCTGCAGGCCCCACTGGGAGCCTTCTCCTGCCCTTCCTTGGTGTGGCCACACCCCCGCTGTTTGGATGACCCCCCTGCAAGTGGACCCTTTCTATCGGGATCCCATTGCTTTTCCGGTTGGACTGTTTGGGGAGCATTTAATCCCTCGTGACCCTCGTCTTTTGCTTTGACAGATTGGGAAACCCTCTGCCCCATCCCAGGCAGCAGGAGCAGCTGTTTTCCTTCCCTGCCTCCAAAGCAGCCAGTCAGCCCGGTTCTCTGTCTCTAGATTTCTCGGGTGGGAACCAGGCAGCAGTCCACTGAGCCTCCCTGGCCTGTTGGAAACTTTCTGGATGGTCCCATGAGCTTGTGCCCTGGCAGGGGTCCTAGTGAGGCGCACGGCACACGTTCTCCAGAGGAATTTCTCTTCTCGGAGTTCTTCCAGAGTCAGGGCCCCTGGATCAGTCTGGACCCGGCGCCCCCTCCTCTTCCCCTTCGAGCGCCAGAGAAAGCCTTCCCAGTCGATGCTGTTGGCCCTTCCGTGCTTTGGTGCAGGTGGGCGTTGAAGGCTTTTGCAGCTGTCTGGTGCTGATTGTTTATTTTTAATTTATGCTTTCCTTTGAAAATATGCACTTGATCTGTACCCTTGCTTTGACATATTATTGCATCTTGATGCTTCATTCAAAACTTCAAATTTCACATCCTGTCATACTTGTTTAATTTTTTTTCTAAAGAAAACTAATATAAGTTTCTTGATGTTTCTAAAAAATGAAGCCAGTTAAATAGAGGCATATCTTCTGATTCGTATTTTAGCAGAGTGGTTACTCCTGTTTGGCAGTAGAGTCTGAAGAAGGCTGGCCCTGACTTGCTGAGTCGTCTTAGTGCTGGAAAGGGAAGCTTTTGTCTTCCAGCATCAGCATCACTTAGCTGGTACCTCAGTGATACCACGTAGCAAACCACTCCAGAAACCCTGGGGCCGGGGCTCATAAAAAAATGATCATTTACTATCACTCAGTCACCAACCCCCACCCCCCCACCCCCACCCCCCGCCGTCTTCATTGCAAGTCCTGCTCATTCCAGCAGGAGCGGTGACATTGGATCTGGGGAGAGGGCTGTGTAGCACCTCACCGGGGGCTGCTGATCGATGCAGGACCTCTGTGGTTGAAGCCCTTCACTCTTTAAGTCACAACTAAGCCCACGATTTTATGCTCAGCTTCTGAAGTTTTAAGTGTGACTTGATCTTCTTGATGTTAAAGAGAATTAAAATGACAGTTAAGTTGGCTTGTGTCACTCTCCACCCTGCCCCAGTTCTAAATTAAGGCTGCCCTAGTTACAGCTGCTTTTCCTCCCGTGACTGAGTATCGGTTTGAGAGGATGAGTGTGCCTGGTTTGCATGGGTACATGCTCGTGGCAAGCATGGACACACTGGTGCTCAGGTGCACTGAGCTGTGTTCCTCTGGAAAACAGTGTATGGTGGTGGAGAGAGAGTGCTTTGGGGGTTGGCAGACCTGACTTCTTATTTTTGTCCCTTTCAGCAAGTGACTTAACATCCAAGAGTGTTCGTGTCCCTGTCTGTAAAATGGAGACACGAACATCAACGTTGTGTTTTGCTGGATGATGAAGAGTGTAGTGTTCAGTCAGCCCTTGGAATCTCCCATTGAAATCTCAAAATTTAAACACTTTAGAAGGTCTGCCCTTGAGATCATCCCAGTAATCCTGGACAGCTGGAACACTAGCCAGTCAGGGTCCCCAGGCAAACATATTCCCATAAACTCGACTGGTCGCAGAGAAATGTTACCAACACCATTGGAAGTTAACGGGCTAAAGAAGCATGAAAGGGGTAGGTGGATGGCATTGGAGTAAGGATATTTGTCCAAGGAATTAAACAGTCAGGCAACCAGATGACCTTGATAACTAGTCTGATCTCACCCCCAGATTTTGATGCTTATTGCCTCGAATGTGGTTTTATGTTCGTGGAGAAGACTCAGCCGCTGGCAGACTTGGCAGAAGCAGAAGAGAGGTGTGTTCATCAGTGTAACAACTTTAATAGCAGGAGTGCTTATAAAACATTTTGGATTCCTAGCCCCTAGGGCATAACCCTCTTTGTGCCTGGGTTCCTACCACGCAGTGGCACACTCGGCCCTGGGCCCCAAAGCCAGGGCCAGTGGGTCCCATCCTGGGTGGGGGCGGTGAAGGAGCCCTTGGTCAGGAGCTCAGAGTCCCCCTGTCAGATCTGCTGGCTGGAAAGCAAAACAAAACAGTGAAATAGAAGTGAGCTTCACTTGACCAAAATAGTATGCATCGTGTTTTTCTTGGTTTTGGTTAATAACAGCTATTAATTCATCCATTGTTTCCATTAATTCATCCATCATGTTTTCTGAGCAGCTACTGTGTGTCAAGGGTTAAGGGATAAGCTGGTGAACAAGGGCCCCTCTAACGCTCTTTGTTCTAGTTATGGGCTCAGGTTTAGTATCAGCCAGAGGAGCCTCTGTCTGAATGAACTTGTGTACATTAATCTGCATAGAGGGATATTTTTTTTTTTACCAAAATTGATTTGTCAGAGTAATAATCCATTCATTTTGATACATTTTTGGTCCCCAACTGTTGTCAAACATTTGATTGCTTAGCTCTCCATGATTTCTTTGAAAGAGTAAGGAAGGAAGGGAAGATAAAATAACATTGAAATTAGTAGATTTGGGGATTGTGGAACATCTCAAGGAGAAAAGGCTTAATGGGAAAGAAAGTAGAAACAGAATTAAGTATTTACATTTAGCTTATGATCTCAATTTTTCACATTTTTTGCACAAACTAGAGCATTTCCCCACTATGCCTAGCAAGTTTTTAAATATCTGGCTTTAATTTGAATATTAATTTTATTTATGGGTGGTACCCCCAGTTGCCCATGACCATTGATAATTTGGAAGGGATTGTGCTCTGATCCTTACCATCAAGTAGTATTCCATGTATCTGAATTTATATAATAGAGGCTTAAAAATGTCTATGTCTATAGCTGGAAGGAGGGCGGGAGGGAGGGATGGCTAGGCTTTTTTTGAATTGAGTTTAAAGACTTGCCTCAATGATGTTCTATATTGGGGATTAAAGGGACTTCTCAGTTTCTGTCTTGAACATAATGTGTCTTTCCCTGAACTGAGGGAAGTCTGAGGAAACTTGCACAGCTCTCTTACTTGACAAGAGGCAAAATGGAATGATGCTGTAAAAACTGTATGAAACACAGTAATTTAAAATGCAGTTTTAAGGTGCATTTAGTTTGAGTGGTCCGTGAAGCTGTTGGGTTCCTGTTTGTGTTTGCGTTTAGTTCCCTGGAGTAACTTCAGGTGTGTCTCCTGGATGTCCAGCTGCCTTCCTCCTTGTAGTTCCTGTGGATTGTTAGGACCAGCCATTACCTTCTGGTTTCTGCCACTGAAACTCCTGGCGTTTTTATACTTTGCTGCCTTCTTTAGTTTTCATAGATGATTATTTCAAGGCAGTTCTTACCTGCACTTCCCTGTAACTCTCTTTCTCTTTAATGTAGCATCTGCATGAATATATCAACACTTTTTAAAATCAAAGGGTAGTTGGCTCACTGCAAGTCTGGGTATGTTTGCTATTTGGGCTTCCTGGTGATGCTCCACGTGTCAAATTTATTTTCAGAAAGCTGATTAAATTTTTAATGGGACCCATAGTTAAATTACCCTGTAAACAGAAACTGTTTATATTTTTTGTAAAGAGGAATGTCATTTTCTAGCCTAAATAAATGAGAAGGTTTGCTTATATTCCTTTGCAGTTTGAAGGAAAATACCTTGAAATAGGGAAGACTTCAAGAAAGAGGATTAGAAAGTTTTATGATCTCTCTTGAAGAACAGCAGAAATGCTCCAGCAACACCTCTGATGGTTGAGGCTGGAGTCGATCCCTGTCTCTGCTTGGCTGCTCCACACGGGTCCAGTCGAGCCGAGGGGGAAGTGGGGCAGCTGGAGGCATGGCTCACTCTCTCCGTGAAGGCGTCAGGCCTGCTGGATCCTCATCTCTTTTAGTTACATGTTAGTTGGCTCCTTTAAAGGGAGGAAGGGTAGGCAGAGAGACAGACATAAAAGCCTCTGGTTAGCATTGAGAAGCCACCCTGTCCACTGAACACTCCGGAGACCCCCAGAGGGTTACTTCCTTTGCCCTTGACCATGGAGACTGTCACTGACTGAGCAGATGGGTTTTTAACCACAGTGGTCACTGGGCCAGTCAACACATACTTGTTTATGTTTGCTCTCTGCCTTTGTACTCACTTCCTCCCCTGGCCCCAGGCCACTTCTGATCTGCTGTCTGTCACTCTCTTTTTTCCTTTTCTAGAATATAATATAAATAGAAGCATACATTATGTCGTCCTTCTAGTTTTACTGCTTTCATTTAGTATGACATTTTGAGATTCATCCATGTGACGGTATGTATCAATGTTTTTTCTGTTTTATTGCTGAGTAGTGTTCCATGGTACGGCTATGCTGTAATTTGTTTATCCCTTCATCAGTTGATGGATATTTGAATTGTTTCCAGTTTGGGGCGATTATGAATAATGCTTCTATAAATATTCACACAGAAGTTTTGTGTGGACATATATTTTCATTTCTTTTTGGTAAATACCCAAGAGTTGACTGGCCAGGTCCTATGGTAAGTATATGTTTAAGTATATGTTTTTAAAAAAAGGTAATGCCATACTGGTTTTCAAAATGGCTATACCATTTTGCATCCCAGCCAGCAATGAGGGAGAGTTCCAGTTGCTCCATGAGGGAGAGTTCCAGTTGCTCCACATTCTAACACTTGACATGGTTAGTCTTTTTACTGTTAGTCATTTTGGTGGTTGTGTAATACATCAAGCTGTTTTGGTACACATTTCCCTGATTGAGCATTTCTAATGTTGAGCATCTCTTCATGAGTTTATTGGTTATTTCTGTATTTAGTTTTGTGATGTGTCTGTTAAAATCTTTTGCTCATTTTTATTTGGGTTGTTTGCTTTTTTATTGATTTGTAAGACACCTGTATATGCTCTGTATATAAGCTTTTGTCAAAAATATATTTTGCAAATAGTCTCTCCTAGGCTGTGGCTTGGCTTTTTGTTTTCTTAGCTGTGTTTCAAAGAGCAGAGTTTAATTTTTATGAAGTCTATTTTATAATTTTTAAAATACAGGTTGTAGTTTTTGTGGCTTATGTAAGAAATATTTGCCTAACCTAACGTCACAAAGGTTCTCTTCTATATTTTCTTCTATAAGTTTAATAGTCTTGGCTCTTGTGTTTAGTTCCGTGATCCCTACTGAGTTAATCTGTGTGTGTGGTGTAAGAGTCAAGTTCACTTTTATCCATACATTTCCATTTGAAGAGTCTATCTTTGCCCCATTGAAAAACCATGGCACCTTTATTGAAGCTCAGTAGGCCATATAAGGATGGGTCTTTTTTTGGACACGCTATTCTGTTCCATTGATCTGTATATCTATTCTGACACTAAATACACTTTCTTGACTACTGCAGCTTTATAAGGCCTCTTGAAATTAGGTAGTACAAGTCCTCCAACCTTACCCTTTTTCACGATGCTTTTGGCTTTAGGTCCTTTTCCTTTCCATATAAATTTTCAACTTAGTTTGTCAATCTGTTCGAAAAAGCATGCTAAGATTTTAATTGTAATTGACTGAATTTAAATATTAATTGGGGAAGAATCGCTATCTTAATAATATTGAACCTTGCAGTCTCTTAGCATTGTATATCTCTCCATATTATGAGGTCTACTTTGATTTTCCTATGTAAAGTTTTCAGCATACAGGTCATTCATTAAATTTACTCCTAGAAATATGTTATGCTATTGTAAATGGAATTGTTTTAAAATTTTCATTTCTAAAGTCAGTATTGCTAGTTTAAAGAAATACAGTAGATTTTTGTACATTAACCTTATACCCTGGGACTTGGTAAATTCATTTGTTTGTTCTAGCATCACTTTGGTGGATTCTGTAGAGTTTTCTCTGTACAAAGTTATATCATGTGCTCAGAGAGGCTATTTTACTTCTTTCTTTCCAACCTATATGCTTCTCATTCTTTCTCTTGCCTTATCACACTGGCCAGATCTTCAGTACAATGATGAATGACAGTGGTTAAAATAAAAAAAGGACATCCTTACCTTATTCCAAATCTTAGGTAGAAAGCACTGAACCTTTCACAACTGAATATAAAATATTAGTTGTATGTTTTTTCTAGACACTTAATCAGGTTGAGGAAATTCCCTTCTATTTCTACTTTGCTGGGAGTTTTTTTTGTTTTTTAATCATGTATGGATGTTGAAATTTGTCACATACTTTTTCTGCATCTATTGAAATGGTCATACGGTTTAAAAAATGTTATTCTATAAATGTGATTAATTACATTGATTTTCAGATGTTAAATCAACCTCCCATTCTTGGGATAAACCCCGTTTGGCACTTTGTTATAAAGCAGAAACTAACACACCATTATAAAGCAATTATACTCCAATAAAGATGTAAAAAAAAAAAAAAACCATTTGGGCAGGTGTAGTATTCTTTTTATATATTGTTGGATTCTATTTGCTAATATTTTGTCAAGGATTTTTGCATCTGGGTTCATGAGAAAAATTGACCTATCATTTTCCTTTTCTTGTGATGTCTTTATCAGGTTTTGTATTACACTAATATTGGCCTCATAAAATGATATGAGAAATGATCCCTCCTCTTTTTTCTGCAATAATTTGTGTGTGGTTGGTATTGTTTCTTCTTTAAATATTTGATAGAATTCATCAGAGAAGCCATCTGGGGCCTGGAGAGGGAGGGCGGGATGAGGGAAGGGGGGAAGGGAGGGAAGGAGGGAAGGGGAGAGAGAGAAAAGGAGAGAGAGAGAGAGGGAGGGAGGGAGGAAGGGAGAAAGATATTTAATTACATATTCAAATTATTTAATTGATGTAGGGCTCTTCGTTTTTCTGTTCTTTCTTGCATTCATATGTCGTTCAAGAAATTTGTCCCTTTTCATCTACATTGTCAAATTTATTCGCACAGAATTGTTCATAGTGTTTCATATTATCCTTTCAATATTTGTAAGATCTGTTAGTGGTATTTCCTCTTCAATTCCGAATATTGGTAATTTGTGTCTTCTGCCTTCTAGACCAGTCTAGCTAAAGGTTTATCACTTTTACTGAACTTGGGACTTCCCTGGTGGCGCATGGTTAAGAATCTGCCTGCCAATGCAGGGGACACGGGTTCAAGCCCTGGTCCGGGAAGATCCCACATGCCGCGGAGCAACTAAGCCTGTGCGCCACAACTACTGAGCCTGCGCTCCAGAGCCCGCGAGCCACAACTACTGAAACCTGCGTGCCTAGAGTCCGTGCTCCGCAACAAGAGAAGCCCGCGCACCGCAACAAAGAGTAGCCCCTGCTCGCCACAACTAGAGAAAAGCCCACATGCAGCAATGAAGATCCAACGCAGCCATAAATAAATAAATAATTTTATTGAACTTGTCAAATAACCAGCTTTTCTCTTCATAATCTTCAGTTTTTTATTTCATTGATTCACTTCTTATCTTTATTATTTCCTTCCATTTACTTACTTTGGATTTAGTTTGTTCTTTTTCTGATTTTTTAAGTGTGAACTCAGATTATTATTTTTATATCTTCTTTTTTTTTCATTTTTTTTAACATCTTTATTGGGGTATGATTGCTTTATAATTGTATGCTAGTTTCTGCTTTATAACAAAGTGAATCAGTTATACATATACATATGTTCCCATATCTCTTCCCATATATGTTCATGCCTCTCTCTCGCTTTGTCACAGCTCACCCTTCCCCCTCGCCATATCCTCAAGTCCATTCTCTAGTAGGTCTGTGTCTTTATTCCTGTCTTACCCCTAGGTTCTTCATGACGTTCTTTTTTTCTTAAATTCCATATATATGTGTTAGCATACGGTATTTGTCTTTCTCTTTCTGACTTACTTCACTCTGTATGACAGACTCCAGGTCCATCCACCTCATTACAAATAGCTCAATTTCGTTTCTTTTTATGGCTGAGTAATATTCCATTGTATATATGTGCCACATCTTCTTTATCCATTCATCCGAAGATGGGCACTTAGGTTGTTTCCATCTCCGGACTATTGTAAATAGAGCTGCAATGAACATTTTGGTACATGACTCTTTTTGAATTATGGTTTTCTCAGGGTATATGCCCAGTAGTGGGATTGCTGTGTCATATGGTAGTTCTATTTGTAGTTTTTTAAGGAACCTCCATACTGTTCTCCATGGTGGCTGTACCAATTCACATTCCTACCAGCAGTGCAAGAGTGTTCCCTTTTCTCCACACTGTCTCCAGCATTTATTGTTTCTAGATTTTTTGATGATGGCCATTCTGACCGGTGTGAGATGATATCTCATTGTAGTTTTGATTTGCATTTCTCTAATGATTAATGATGTTGAGCATTGTTTCATGTGCTTGTTGGCAGTCTGTATATCTTCTTTGGAGAAATGTCTGTTTAGGTCTTCTGCCCATTTTTGGATTGGGTTTTTTGTTTTTTTGTTATTGAGCTGCATGAGCTGCTTGTAAATTTTGGAAATTAATCCTTTGTCAGTTGCTTCATTTGCAAATATTTTCTCCCATTCTGAGGGTTGTCTTTTGGTCTTGTTTATGGTTTCCTTTGCTGTGCAAAAGGTTTGAAGTTTCATTAGGTCCCATTTGTTTATTTTTGTTTTTATTTCCATTTCTCTAGGAGGTGGGTCAAAAAGGATCTTGCTGTGATTTATGTCATAGAGTGTTCTGCCTGTGTTTTCCTCTAAGAGTTTGATAGTTTCTGGCCTTACATTTAGGTCTTTAATCCATTTTGAGCTTATTTTTGTGTATGGTGTTAGGGAGTGATCTAATCTCATACTTTTACATGTACCTGTCCAGTTTTCCCAGCACCACTTATTGAAGAGGCTGTCCTTTCTCTACTGTACATTCCTGCCTCCTTTATCAAAGATAAGGTGACCATATGTGCGTTATCTCTGGGCTCTCTATCCTGTTCCATTGATCTTTCTGTTTTTGTGCCAGTACCATACTGTCTTGATTACTGTAGCTTTGTAGTATAGTCTGAAGTCAGGGAGCCTGATTCCTCCAGCTCCGTTTTTCATTCTCAAGATTGCTTTGGCTATTTGGGGTCTTTTGTGTTTCCATACAAATTGTGAATTTTTTTTGTTCTAGTTCTGTGAAAAATGCCAGTGGTAGTTTGATAGGGATTGCATTGAATCTGTAGATTGCTTTGGGTAGTAGAGTCATTTTCACAATGTTGATTCTTCCAATCCAAGAACATGGTATATCTCTCCATCTATTTGTATCATCTTTGATTTCTTTCATCAGTGTCTTATAATTTTCTGCATACAGGTCTTTTGTCTCCTTACGTAGGTTTATTCCTAGGTATTTTATTCTTTTTGTTGCAATGGTAAATGGGAGTGTTTTCTTGATTTCACTTTCAGATTTTTCATCATTAGTGTATAGGAATGCAAGAGATTTCTGTGCATTAATTTTGTATCCTGCAACTTTACCAAATTCATTGATTAGCTATAGTAGTTTTCTTGTAGCATCTTTAGGCTTTTCTGTGTATAGTATCATGTCGTCTGCAAAGAGTGACAGCTTTACTTCCTCTTTTCCGATTTGGATTCCTTTTATTTCCTTTTCTTCTCTGATTGCTGTGGCTAAAACTTCCAAAACTATGTTGAATAAGAGTGGTGAGAGTGGGCAACCTTGTCTTGTTCCTGATCTTAGTGGAAATGCTTTCAGTTTTTCACCATTGAGGATGATGTTGGCTGTGGGTTTGTCATATATGGCCTTAATATGTTGAGGAAAGTTCCCTCTATGCCTACTTTCTGCAGGGTTTTTATCATAAATGGGTGTTGAATTTTGTCAAGAGCTTTCTCTGCATCTATTGAGATGATCATATGGTTTTTCTCCTTCAATTTGTTAATATGGTATATCACGTTGATTGATTTGCGTCTATTGAAGAATCCTTGCATTCCTGGAATAAACCCCACTTGATCATGGTGTATGATCCTTTTAATGTGCTGTTGGATTCTGTTTGCTAGTATTTTGTTGAGGATTTTTGCATCTATGTTCATCAGTAATATTGGCCTTTAGTTTTCTTTCTTTGTGACATCCTTGTCTGGTTTTGGTATCAAGGTGATGGTGGCCTCATAGAATGAATTTGGGAGTGTTCCTCCCTCTGATATATTTTGGAAGAGTTTGAGAAAGATAGGTGTTAGCTCTTCTCTAAATGTTTGATAGAATTCGCCTGTGAAGCCATCTGGTCCTGAGCTTTTGTTTGTTGGAAGATTTTTAATCACAGTTTCAATTTCAGTGCTTGTGATTGGTCTGTTCATATTTTCTTTTTCTTCCCAATTCAGTCTTGGCAGGTTGTGCATTTCTAAGAATTTGTCCATTTCTTGCAGGTTGTCCATTTTATTGGCATAGAGTTGCTTGTAGTAATCTCTCATGATCTTTTGTATTTCTGCAGTGTCAGTTGTTACTTCTCCTTTTTCATGTCTAATTCTATTGATTTGAGTCTTCTCCCTTTTTTTCTTGATGAGTCTGACTAATGGTTTATCTATTTTGTTTATCTGTCAAAGAACCAGCTTTTAGTTTTATTGATCTTTGCTATCATTTCCTTCATTTCTTTTTCATTTATTTCTGATCTGATTTTTATGATTTCTTTCCTTCTGCTAACTTTGGGGGTTTTTTATTCTTCTTTCTCTAATTGCTTTAGGTGCAAGGTTAAGTTGTTTATTCGAGATGTTTCCTGTTTCTTAATGTGGGCTTGTATTGCTATAAACTTCCCTCTTAGAACTGCTTTTGCTGCATCCCATAGGTTTTGGGTCGTCGTGTCTCCATTGTCATTTGTTTCTAGGTATATTTTTATTTCCTCTTTGATTTCTTCAGTGATCACTTCATTATTAAGTAGTGTATTATTTAGCCTCCATGTGTTTGTATTTTTTACAGATCTTTTCCTGTAATTGATATCTAGTCTCATAGCTGTGGTCAGGAAAGATACTTGATATGATTTCAATTTTCTTAAATTTACCAAGGCTTGATTTGTGACCCAAGATATGATCTATCCTGGAGAATGTTCCATGAGCAGTTGAGAAAAATGTGTATTCTGTTGTTTTTGGATGGAATGTCCTATAAATATCAATTAAGTCATCTTGTTTAATGTATCATTTAAAGCTTGTGTTTCCTTATTTATTTTCATTTTGGATGATCTGTCCATTGGTGAAAGTGGGGTGTTAAAGTCCCCTACTATGAATGTGTTACTGTCAATTTCCCCTTTTATGGCTGTTAGTATTTGCCTTATGTATTGAGGTGATCCTATGTTGGGTGCATAAATATTTACAATTGTTATATCTTCTTCTTGGATCAATCCCTTGATCATTATGTAGTGTCCTTCTTTGTCTCTTCTAATAGTCTTTATTTTAAAGTCGATTTTGTCTGATATGAGAATTGCTACTCCAGCTTTCTTTTGGTTTCCATTTGCATGGAATATCTTTTTCCATTCCCTTACTTTCAGTCTGTATGTGTCTCTAGGTCTGAAGTGAGTCTCTTGTAGACAGCATATATATGGGTCTTGTTTCTGTATCCATTCAGCCGATCTGTGTCTTTTGGTGGGAGCATTTAGTCCATTTACATTTAAGGTAATTATCGATACATATGTTCCTATTCCCATTTTCTTAATTGTTTTGGGTTCGTTATTGTAGGTGTGTTCCTTCTCTTGTGTTTCTTGCCTACAGAATTTTCTTTAGCATTTGTTGTAAAGCTGGTTTGGTGGTGTTGAACTCTCTCAGCTTTTGCTTGTCTGTAAAGGTTTTAATTTCTCCATCAAATCTGAATGAGATCCTTGCTGGGTAGAGTAATCTTGGTTGCAGGTTTTTCTCCTTCTTCACTTTAGATATGTCCTGCCAGTCCCTTCTGGCTTGCAGAGTTTCTGCTGAAAGATCAGCTGTTAACCTTATGGGGATTCCCTTGTGTGTTATTTGTTGTTTTTCCCTTGCTGCTTTTAATATGCTTTCTTTGTATTTAATTTTTCACAGTTTGATTAATATGTGTCTTGGCGTGTTTCTCCTTGGATTTATCCTGTATGGGACTCTCTGTGCTTCCTGGACTTGATTAACTATTTCCTTTCCCATGTTAGGGAAGTCTTCAACTATAATCTCTTCAAATATTTTCCCAGTCCGTTTCTTTTTCTTTTCTTCTTCTGGAACCCCTATAATTCGAATGTTGGTGCGTTTAATGTTGTCCCAGAGGTCTCTGAGACTGTCCTCTGTTCTTTTCATTCTTTTTTCTTTATTCTGCTCTGCAGTAGTTATTTCCACTATTTTATCTTCCAGGTCACTTATCCGTTCTTCTGCCTCAGTTATTCTGCTATTGATCCCATCTAGAGTATTTTTCATTTCATTTATTGTGTTGTTCATCGTTGTTTGTTTCATCTTTAGTTCTTCTAGGTCCTTGTTAAATGTTTCTTGCATTTTGTCTATTCTATTTCCAAGATTTTGGATCATCTTTACTATCATTATTCTGAATTCTTTTTCAGGTAGACTGCCTATTTCCTCTTCATTTGTTAGGTCTGGTGGGTTTTTTCCTTGCTCCTTCATCTGCGGTGTGTTTTTCTGTCTTCTCATTTTGCTTATCTTACTGTGTTTGGGGTCTCCTTTTTGCAGGCTGCAGGTTCGTAGTTCCCATTGTTTTTGGTGTCTGTGTCCAGTGGCTATGGTTGGTTCAGTGGGTTTTGTAGTCTTCCTGATGGAGGAGACTGGTGCCTGTGTTCTGGTGGATGAGGCTGGATCTTGTCTCTCTGGTGGGCAGGTCCACGTCTGGTGGTGTGTTTTGGGGTGTCTGTGGACTTATGATTTTAGGCAGCCTCTCTGCTAATGGGTGGGGTTGTGTTCCTGTTTTGCTAGTTGTTTGGCATAGGGTGTCCAGCACTGTAGCTTGCTGGTCGTTGAGTGAAGCTGGGTGCTGGCGTTGAGATGGAGATCTCTGGGAGATTTTCGCTGTTTGATATTATGTGGAGCTGGGCGGTCTCTTGTTGACCAGTGTCCTGAAGTTGGCTCTTCCACCTCAGAGGCACAGCACTGACTCCTGGCTGCAGCACCAGGAGCCTTTCATCCACAGAACTCAGACCAGGTACGTGGGGAGTTTCTTGCCTTTTGGGAGGTCTGAGGTCTTCTGCCAGCATTCAGTAGGTGTTCTGTAGGAGTTGTTCCACGTGTAGATGTAATTCTGGTGTATCTGTGGGGAGGAAGGTGATCTCCGTGTCTTATTCTTCCGCCATCTTCCCAGAAGCCCTATATCTTCTTTTCTAATATAAGCATTTAAAGCTATAGGCATGCCTCTAAGTACTGCTTTAGCTGTATCCCACAAATTTTGAAATGTTTTATTTTTATTATTATTCATTTCAGAATATCTTCTAATTTCTCTCATGATCTCTTCTTTGACCCATGGATTATTTAGAAATAAATTGTTCAATTTCCGAATATTTGGGGCTTTCCTAGTATCTTAATGTTGTTAACTTCAAATTTAATTCCATTGTGTTCAGACAGTGCATTTTGTATGACTTTGGTGTTTAAAATTAATTGCTACTTGTTTTTAGGCCTAGCATATGGTCTTTCCACATATACTTGAAAAGAATGTCTATTATGCAGTTTTAATGTCTTTAAAAGTCCTGGTGGGGGCTTCCCTGGTGGCGCAGTGGTTGAGAGTCTGCCTGCCAATGAAGGGGACACGGGTTCGTGTCCCGGTCTGGGAAGATCCCACATGCCGCGGAGCGACTGGGCCCGTGAGCCGTGGCCGCTGAGCCTGCGCATCCAGAGCCCGTGCTCCGCAATGGGAGAGGCCCGCATACCGCAAAAAAAAAAAAAAAAAAAAAAAAAATCCTGGTAGCTGATAGTGTTTTTCAGATCTTTTATGTATTTGCAATTTTCTTCTTCTTCTTCTCCTTCGTCTTCTCATTTTTATTATTAGTATTAGTATTAGTATTAGTTTAGGAGTAAGAAAACTACAGGGCTAAATGTATCCTGCTGCCTATTTTTATAAATAAAGTTTTATTGGAATACAGCTACACCCATTTTTTTATATATCATCTCTGGCTGCTTTTGCACTACCAAAGCTGAGTTAAATAGTGACAGAGACTGTATGGCCCAGAAAGCCTATGATATTTACTATCTGGTCCTTTTTAGAAAAAGTTTGCTGGTCTCCAAGTTGTCCCAGTGACTGGTGAGAGGAAGGATTAAAACCTTACTTTAATGATAGTTGGAATCATCTCTCTCTCCCTTTGATTCTGTTTTTGCTTTGTGTGTTTTGTTTTTCTTTTTTGAGATGCATACACATTTATGATTGCTGTGTTCTCCTGATGAATTGACATTTTATCATAGTGAAATTTCCCTTTTTATCTCTGATGATACTTTTTGTCATGGAGTCCATGTATTTGATATTAACATTGTCCTTCCAGCCTTCTCACTATATGTGTTGTATATCTTTTCAGTCGATTTACTTGAAGCTGTTGTTTATTTGTGAAATTTGGTTAAAGAATTAGATGGGGTATGGAGAAAAGTGAAAAGTGTCTTATGGGAATGGAGACTGAGAAACTGCCTGGAAACTGAGGGAAGTGAGAACTGGCATTTTGGTCAGGGTTTTCTTTTTTTCTTTTTTTTTTTTTTAAATAACTTTATTTATTTATTTTTATTTGTTTATTTTTGGCTGCACTGGGTCTCTGTTGCTGTGAGCGGGCTTTCTCTAGTCACGGCGAGCAGGGGCTACTCTTCACTGCAGTGCGCGGGCTTCTCATTGAGGTGTCTTCTCTTGTTGCGGGGCACGGGCTCTGGGCACGTGGGCTCAGTAGTTGTGGCTCACGGGCTCTAGAGTGCAGGCTCAGTAGTTGTGACACACGGGCTTAGTTGCTCCGCAGCATGTGGGATCTGCCCAGTCCAGGACTCGAACCTGTGTCCCCTGCATTGGCAGGCAGATTCTTAACCACTGTGCTACCAGGGAAGCCCGCGTCAGGGTTTTCTGGACCAAGTTCATCAGGCATCCTGGTTGCTGCAATCCAGGATAAATATAGTATGTGTAATCTTGATCATACTCTTGATCCTTGATTTCTTCACCTGTGAAGTGAGGATAAGAATACATTTGTATTTATCGCAAACCTAATTCATGTATGTGGGTAGTTGTGCATATTACCAAGCACCATTAAAGAATTATTTTAAAGAGTGGGACAGTATAGTGTAAATGGGAGCAAAAGACAGCTTTCCATTCATAGATTTTTTTTTTTATGTGAAGGGTGTCATTTAAATTTCTGATTTCTTTCTTTGACTCTTGTTGTGACCGTGAAAAGCTTTCTTTAGGGAAGTTTGGCTCTGATTAGTGTTCAGGGCCGTAGAGTTTATCCACTTAATGAAGCCTTTGAAGGCGTGATGACTCATCTTTTCCTTATTTGTCCCTAAAAGGTACATTGAGGTTCTTAATGAGAAATTCAGTTTCCTTTGGTGTAACTTTGCTTTGGTTTTAATTCTCCTCCCCTGATCACAAAGGGGAAAAAAAAGCTCAAGTGGTTCCTGCCACATTTTTTCTCAAGGTAGATTACTCTTACAGGTCTGTTGGAGTAGTGAAAGCCTTCGTAATGCCTTCCTAGCAGCACTTTATTTTGAGGCCTCTGGAGGGATTTGGGGTCCTGAGTGCATGTGGAGACCACACCATGAGCAGCTGGGGGCCTGTCTGAGGAATGAGGAGCTGAAGGGAGGAAGTTTAGTAGAGTAGTTTTTCAGTCACTAAATGCAGTTCAATTTCATCTTGTTTTATTGGCATAGAAATAGAGCTACTCAAGGGAGGGACCAGAGCTTGAAGAAGCTTGAGTTTTGCCAACAGGAAACGCAGACTCGAGCTCTTCTGACTCAGCGTCCTTCACTGTAGAAAGCTCTGTGTGTGCTGCAGATAAACAGAGATTATTTTCCACCCCGGTTCACCTCTTTAAAGACAATCTATACTACCTCTCCCACCCCCATCTATTTCAGTATTCATCACTGTTAGAGTATTTGCATTTTCTTTTTTGCCCAAATAGGAATAACACATGAATTAGATATTGTGATCGCTGTGTCTTGTTGGAGGAAAGAAGTTACATCAGAAATTTATGGGACTAACATCAGGATTAATATTTGCGTGTTTGCTTAGTCATGTCCTGGATTTAAGTGCATGCAACAGGTAAAGAGTCCACACTCTAAATATAATTCTTTTTTCAAAACGACAATCTCAGGTGCATGAAAAGGAAGTATAATCAGTGTCCTACTGGAGAGGAAGAATAGGTGCTGAGATGGTAGACAGATGTCCTGATATGAGGCCAGGCGGCTGTGCCCTGGGCTTAGCTGTGGCCTACTGGGCCCTTGAAAACCACGGCCAGGCCCACTGGGACAGCTCTGGAGGCCCTGACATCCCTGAGGGGTGTGGGAAGACCGAATGGCAGGCATCAACATGCTAGGGTTCTTTCTGGCCCAAGAACAAGGAAATAAGAAAAACACAATTGAAAAATTACACGACCAGCTACCAGTGGAGGTTACGTAAAACAGGGTTGGTTTTTTGGTTTGGTTTGGTTTGGTTTGTTTTTTGGTTTTTGCACCAGATCTTTCTGATTTATCTGTATTTATTTTTTGTTAAAAGATATAAGTTAAAGAAAAACTGGTAAGAGCCCTGGGCCAAGAAACTGAGAACTCCATAATTCTTTGTTTAATCTCTAAGGCAAAGCAGATCTGTATCTAAAATTAAGTGGACATTGAATAAACTTAGTGTGTGTAAGGGCACTCATGCTTGCAGATGTCTGCATCTGTTAAGGGCAGGGTAAGGGGAACTGGGACTTGTATTTTTTCTGGAAGAAATCGGCATTCCAGATGTGTCCCATAGAGTCTTTTTTCCTTCATGTATGTTCCTAAGTAACAGTTTCTGAAAGAGATTCAGTCCTGGTTGGGGGCTGGAGATGTGTTTATGCTGTGGGTTGTTAAATATATTTACAGCTTTCTGAGAGTTCAGTGGGGCTTCTACAGCTGGGCTTCAACAGCTGCTGGCTGGAACTAAACCAGTGTGATTCTTGGGAACATTGTAAATCGCTTCAGACTGTAAGGAGCAGTAGGAAAGGTAATTTGAAGGAAACTGCACATGTTGTTAGTGTTCTTAGTTACAGTGTGTCAGGAGAAGGATCTAAGATGGGAGTCTCTGTCTGTGTCTCAGCACGGTGTTTGCTCTTACTCCAGGGCTGCCGAGAGGTTTGCCCACTCTGGTCCCGTCAAGTCTGTTGACGCTCCCACCTGGGGACGGGGGCAGAGGCAGTGCCGGCTCCTGTTCGTGGGCGCTGCCGCCGCCTGTGCATGGGGTGGAAGGCGCAAGCGTGAGATGCACGGGGCCTTCACTGTCCACTCTCTGTGACGGGCTTGCCCCTTGGGGGACCCCCTCCAAAGGCAGGGAGCCGAGGTCTCTCCCTCACCTGCAGGACCAACCTGACCCAACAGGCATTCCCACCAAGGTATAAACTGGGGCTGCCATTTTGGAAGATTTGGGGGAAGGTGTAGCAAAATGTAAAATATGCAGTTTAGACCAGTGCAAAAAGATAAATATTTAATGGTGCTTGTTATAACCGTTTAAAATGGTTCCCTTTAAATTACTGAGAACTCATATTCACACACCAGTGCCAACAATGGGGACTTGGTTTAGGAAATTACAGAAAGAGATTCAGCACAGATTGTTGAGTGGAAAAAAAAAAAAAAGGCAGCAAGAGCCCTTTGATCTCTTATGTAAAAGTGTGTGTGCACACAAGTGTGCACAGAGATGTGAGGAAGAATAACCACCAAACGTGGGTGGTGGCTTTTTCAGGTGGTGGGAGTGCCTGGCTTCCTCTGAGATGTGAGCTCGCGGAGACCTGCACTGATGTTTCCCACTGGAAGTGCCCAGTGGCCAGCGTGTTTCCAGTTGACACTGGGCGCTGCTGCAGCTGAGATGTCTCAGGACACTCTCCCACCAGCACAGTGCCTGGAAATGCTCTCAGTCTGTAAAGTGTGCGCTACCTTTGGACCTCGTCTGCCTTGAGAAGTTTAGCATATGCAATATAATGTGAAAAAATAATTTATCTCAAATCCTACCTCCAACAGTAGTGAGGCTCTACTCACAGAACTGATGTTGTGTGGTTTACATTGGGGATTCAGTTAGTGGTTTAAAAAGTTGTTTGATTCAGAACGTGAGCCAGTGTATTTCGTGGAGAAGTTCTTTAACAGCCACTTTGGACCAGGCCTTGCCATCCACAGCACCACCTCCCTTGCTCCCTCTTGTCCACTTGCTTCCCAGGCACCTCCCCTCCACCCCATGCACCTCTTCCCCCCAGTGGGATCGGGTCCCGTCCTTGGCAACACTGTCCCTGACCCTCCAGGCAGAACCTGCTGGTTCCTCCTCGGTCTCCACGGTGTCTAGGACGATCCTGGCACCGTCTCCCTCCAGACCTGTGCTCTCCGTGGCAGCCTCAGGAACAGCCAGGGTGGGGGTGAGGGTAGGCGTTCTGCTCCAGAAACACAAAACCCCTTCCATCCTCCTTCTCGTGTTGCTCTTTCTTGTGAGTCCTTGGTGTTTTTAAACAAAACCTCTCCCTGGAGTTTTCCTTTGGCCAGTGAGGCTGGTTCGAGCACAGATCTGCTGGTTCTCTGTGTTTGCAAAGAGAGAGGCCTCTCATGCGTCCAAGCTCCAAGGCATAGAAGGTGCCTCCCTTTTCTTTGCCCGTACCCCCTCTGAGTCCCTCCTGATGTTGTTCCCCTTTCCATTTAGCCTGGTTGCCCAGCTGTTAAGGGAGAATCACTTCTCTGGATGGATCAGGACCGTTACCTGGATGATAGGGCACCCCTGCTGTGCTGGGGGGGTGCTCATGGAGGCAGGTCATGCGTTTATGTTCCTTGCAGGTTTATTGAGTGTGGCTCTTCCTATTCAGTCCTACCAGTTAAATCTCAGTCCTCCCTTGGAAGCTGTCGGATGAGGGTACAAGTGTGCAGGCGAGCAGCAGATTCCTGTGTCCTGGTGCCCTCCCGAGACAAGCACAGGTCTGAGTCAAGCTGGAGCTGAAGGCCTTGGGCACCTACTTTTAAAATACCTCCACCTGCCTCTGCAGCCTTCTCCTGTTAGGCACACTCCCAGCAGCTGGGAGCCTTCTGGGTGCGGAGCCATGTGAATTCCAAGACCATCTGGCTCTTTCCTTAGGGTTTTATCCATTTGCTCCTGAGACCCTGGACCGACCGTGTGCAGCAGTGCTTTTGTTTACTGAATGTGGGCGGGTGGGGCCAGGGGCCAGGGGCCAGGGGCCAGGGACGTGGGTGGTTAAAGGGTCTAAAAGGTCTGAGGACCTTGAAGAAGGCTTAACAGACTGAAGAAAGAGACCTTTTTCAACTGGAGAGAATTTGCACTTTTGCATTATTGTTAAACTTAGTGTCCCATCCCTTGATGAGCATTTATAAGCTGCCTTTGTGCCTTGACCCTCTTGGTGTGTGATACATCAGGTCTCAGAGCTGGATTGGTGGAGTCACCTGGAATTTGTTGGTTAGTGAGAGGCAGCCTGTGGGGTCAGCCAGACCCTGGTTCAAATCCAAATGCGACCCTTTATCATCAGCTTTGCACCCTTAGGGAAGTCAGTTAACATTTCTGAGCCACAGTTTCTTCAACAACCTAACGACTACCTCCAGCAGGGCTGCTGGGACGGTAGCTAAGGAAACGTCTGTGAGGGGAACCAGCGCAGCCCTGACATGGGGTGGGTGCCCAGGGAGGCGAGGACGAGGCCGGCCGAAGACGCCAGCCCACGTGCGCGCGCACAGAAGTGCGCGCACACATGCGCGCGCGCTGGGAGTCGCCATGGGACCAAGCCCAGCCCCGCGCACCCTCAGTCCTGGCCCAGAGTCTAAATTGCTGGGCCTGCACGGAGCCACGCTGCTCCTCAGAAGTAAAAGTTGGGGAGGGGCTTGGTGAACTTTGGTGAAAATGCAATCCATTATTTATTTGAGTAGCATCCATGTAGAACACATGGTTCTTTATACCTTAAAGTTGGAATTACATATTCCGGTCTTTGAAAACTACAACTATCTGAAAAATTAACTTTCTGCAGAAGCTTCTCGAGCATAAGAACAGTCTTAAACTTGTTGGAAAATCCATCAATGTCTAGCAGTTAGTCTGTGATAAGTCCTAGATGGCATCGTGGACGGAGTACTGCATGCTCCCCTTTCTTCTTCCCCAGTTGGGGCTCTCGTAAGCATTTCCAGTCTTAAAGCAACTTCCTGAATTTCCCCCAAAGCAAGCAGCCGCCTAGTTGAATTTCACTGTCGTTGTAAAGTGGTACTGAGACAGTCACATTTGGGGGGTGCCTGGATGGGAGAGCACGGTGGTGCCTCAGAGAAGCTGAGTCTAGATAAGAAACATTTGCATCAAGGCACAGAGAGAGGCACCATGCAAGCCTCTAATTCGCTAAGGTCCCTGCTGGCAGTTTTTAATGCCCTGTTGATTTTATTAAATATTTATAATGAGAAGTTGGAGTTTTGTTTAGGCTAAAACCATAATGATAACAGCTGTCTTCATCTCTCAGAAGCAGTGAAAGTCACACAGTGGAGGAATCAGCACTGGATGGGGAGCCGGCCCAGGTCACAGGCTGAGATGCAGCTCCTGGGAGGTGCTGGGGGTATGTCTGGCCAGGGCGCCAAAGGGCAGGGGGTTTTGTGAGTAAGATTCAAAAAGACCAATGGTTCTGTTGAATTTATTTTACTCACAGAGAGGTATTTAAACTGAGGAACAAATACATAATTGTGTTTTTACGCATCTAAGCAAAGGGAACTGAGTCTGAGTATTTGGGCTGGAAGAGTGACACATTCAAAGGCTGTGGCCGCGAGGCTCTGTGAAGCCCCGGGGGACAAACTTAGGAGGGCGAGGGCGTCCAGGTCAGCCGGGGTGCTGGTGCTTGCAGTGCCCTGGTCAGGCAGGGCTGTCATGGGTTAGCCTGTGGAGTTTCACAGCTCCCAGCTTTTCTAGTTCTTGCTTTTTGGGTTTTTCCAGTGGAGCCATCAGCAGGGTGGTCAAGAAGGCAATTTTGCTATCAAGCAAAACTAAGTTCAAATTTGGGCCCTGCCCTTGAGAAGCCAGAGAACATTGGCAAGTTTCTTTTTTTTTTTTTTTTTTTTTTTTTTTTGCTATACGCGGGCCTCTCACTGTTGTGGCCTCTCCCGTTGCGGAGCACAGGCTCCAGATGAGCAGGCTCAGCAGCCATGGCTCACGGGCCCAGCCGCTCCGCGGCATGTGGGATCTTCCCGGACCGGGGCACGAACCCGTGTCCCCTGCATCGGCAGGCGGACTCTCAACCACTGCGCCACCAGGGAAGCCCGGGCAAGTTTCTTAATTTCTCTGGGCTGTGTTTACCCTGTAGGATGGAGATGCTATGACCTGCCTCGTGGGTAGTTCTGAACTGTTGCCGTCATCCAACCAGCACCTCTTCATTATTCAGACCTTCCCTTGGGACTGTTGGCCATGTCCACAAAGAGAAATCAGACACCATTGCTGCCTTCAGAGGGCTTATTATCTACTTAATGTAAGACTTGAGAACAGTTTACATCAGAAAGTGAAAAAGACCACATAAAAGGTTCCAACAGAATGTTGTGCTGGTTCTGTGGAGAGTAAAGCATGGCTTTGCGAGGAGCTAAAAACACAGCCCTGAGCAGAGACTCTGCTCATTAACAGGGGACGACTTCACCCACAGAATTGTTTAATTTCTGTAAGAAAGCAAAAGCCAGCAAAAGAAAAGCTTCACCTGATTGGTGTTATGCAAATTTTGATGGATGGAAACGAAGATCTGGAACCTGTAATGGATCTGTGGAGGGATTTGATGCTGGCATAAGTCAAAGCTGGTGGTATTGCCCTGTGGGTTTTCTTTCCCTGAATTTATTTCTCTCTTGTTAAGAAAAAGTTAAGAGTTTGCTGTGCCAAAAGGACATGGAGTTAGGTTGAAACTAACCATAATCATTTTATTTGTTTCATTTACTTTATTATGTGGATTAGTTGAGAATTCACCCATTCTTAAAATATTCTTAAGAAAGGATTGAAAAATGATAAAAGGTTGGTATTTTGTTGTACATTTTTAGTAAGTGTGGTGTTCTAGTTGAGTCTAAGACTTGGAACAGTGTTGAAATTGTTTATGAGTGGGAAATAGATGGAAGTAAATAAAAAAGACATAGTTAGTGATTTGTTCAGTATCACTTAGCAACATCAATATTTTTGTCCACAAATAAAGGTCCCCTGTTTTGTGCATGTTGAAAATATTTGTACACTGAAGTGTTTATGACCTTGTGTACACACTATCTAAGGCACTAGGACATTTTGGTCATTGCTGGGTTTGCAGTACTTAATTTGGGTGTCTAGACTCTGGTTATAGTGACAGAAAACCGTCTGAAAATATGAGACAGGATTTTAAAGAATGACACTCTTAAAATATGTCTGCAAACTGCCTCTTAACACAGAAGTAAATTAAATTACAGACCTAGAAATATCTTAAATTAAAAGGATTTCTGTCTTCGAAAATAATTATTTGCATGGTTTGAACATCACTTTTTCCTATTCTGAAGCTGAAACATTATGTTCCGTGAGCTGAACCAAGAACAGGGGCAATTACTATTAAAAACATGAAATTGATTAATCTTCAGTTCTCTGGTACCTTGATTATCTGGATCCTGACCAGCTCAGACACAGTGGCTCTTCTCCATTTCTCCTGCTGACAGCAGTGTCCTTCAACATAAAACCACAGCCTGGGTGTCAAGACAGATGGCAGTCCTGGCTGCTCTCATGATGTGGTCTTGACCTGGGAGCAGGTCAGGTTAGCTGATCTGTCCCTTTTTAAGTCTATCTGGTATTTGTTCACTGAAATTGCCATTCATACAGCAAATTACTGAGTAAGTCTCACCGTCCAAGGCTCTGTCTGGATGTCTCTGCCTAGCCCGTTTTCACCCCCAGGATGTTTTATTTCTTCTAATTATTCTAGTCACATGGCTGGAATTTAATCCCATTATCCCACTTGTTGTCTGTCTTGTGCTTGAATAGATCATAGAATTGCCTTATTTTTCTCTGCTTCCCTGAGCCTGGTGCACAGTGGGCGCTCATACACGAATGGTTATTAAGCCAATAGACTGATGGACGGGTCAGAGACCGTGCAGGCATTACATACATTCTGTATTCCAGCTGTTAGCTCAACATCAGGTGTTCGAACTTAAAAACATAATTCCCGTGTAAAAATATTACAAATTATGGCCAAAATTGAAAATTAGACCATGGTAATGTATATAACTGAGAATGTAACAGATTAGTTGTTTATGTGTTTTTCTAAGTCAGGAAGCCCATGTATGTTCAATAAAATAGTTGTACATTTTTAGTGCTATTTCAAGCATTTAGTTTAAAACATGGCTTTAAACGGGGCCTCTTCTGTTGATAGTTCACCTTCAAGTCTGATTTGGAAAGGGAGTGTGTGGGCTGTCTGGACACCAAAGGCTCAGGGGCCAAGGACACCTGCAAATGAGCTATTTAATTTTTGCTACAGTGAACTATTGCCCTTTAATATTATTATTTCCTTTAGGGAAAACTGATGTTCAGGAACATTATAACAGAATTTAAATTTTGGTACCTTGACCACTAAAAATAATATTTTAATGAGTAACTTGCACATATTTTCAAAAGGTAATCAGTAATTTATGTAAATGTTGCATCCCCAAGGATGGAGCCTAACTCCTTACTCCTTAGGGAGGGACTATACATACTGCCTGCCTTCCAAGTGTGTGGCACACGAAGGGGGAAGAGGAACTTCACGGTGGAGAGACCTGACAGCCACAAGCTCGGCCAGGGCAGGATGGCAGTGATGAGGCATGTTGAGAGCACTGGCTTTTGATATGACATGACAGAGATGACTCTGGGCTTTTATGGTCTTCCTCCACAAGACCCAAACATGCATTCTAATCACACAGGGGGAAAAAAATCAGACAAATCCCAGTCAAGGGGAATTCAACAAAATACCTGACCAGCCCTGCTCAGAACCGCCGAGGTCATCAAAAACAAGGGAAGTCTGAGAAACTTGTCACAGCCAGGGGAGCCTAAGGAGATGTGGTGACATAATGTAACATGGTGTCCCAGACGGGGTCCTGGAACAGAAAAAGGACATTATGTAAAAAAGGAAATATAAATACACTGTGGACTTCAGTTGATTTTTCTTTGAATTGTAATCCATAAGAGGAAGGCTGACATCCAGTTGAGTCCTGCTGCCTTTCTGAGCTAGTTCGGGACACAGCATCCAGAATGGTTGCGATAAGATCCGTCGTGGCCCGCCTCCTCCCACCTCCTCCTCATCTCTTTCTCTCCTCTTCCTTTTTTAAGAAATTATTCTGGTAGATTACTTCTGATGAAATGTCTTGATGTTCTCTTACCTGTGGGATGCAGTATTAGATAAACTGCTGATTTTCAGGTTGCTATTTTCATTTGAAATGGGCTAGAAGATAGTAGACTCTAAGTGTCTAAATTTTGTTGTGTGGCTCAGTAAGATGGAAAGCAGTTGTTACCTTAGGGCACAAAGAAATGTAGATGAGCTGGGTTTTCAGTTGAAAAATTACTTGGTCTGTCCTAATAAACAAGCCAGACATGCCTCAGAGAAACTCACTGTTTTCAGACAGACTCAGAATTATAAGTTGAGAGAGAAGCATATAGGGTATGTAGTTGAATTATCTTACTTCATAGGTGGAGTAAATCCAGAGTTAGATGATAACGTAGAGCGTGTTTGGCAGTTGTATTATCTTCTGAGAAGGTGGGTAAGTAGTTTTTTGTGTATGGATTAGTCTCTTGCATCCTGTTTTAATAGCTTCATCAGAGTCTTCCTTGTGGCTTCGTTATTATAGAGAGAGCGTGAGTCTGTGTTAAGCGTTAGACTTATTACCCATCTGGCCTGAGGCAGATGATGGTTTTGGAAAGCATTCCTGCCCTATCTGGTCAGTCACTGAGAGCGATAACTTGCATACTCATAAATTGGGTAAAAACACCCTATCTTCTTAAGCATCAGTGTATGTTGTTTTCTATAATTCGTCATGTCTGGAAACTTGATTTAAGTATGAGCTATTTATTTTCACTTTGAATTTCTGAAACTATTGGTTATCATTTCAATCAGGGAACATTTTTAGTGAGCAGAGCTTTCCTTCTTGTGATGGGGTCATCATCCTTTCTTCATGTTGTCAGGAGGTCACAGGGCCTCACTGGAATGAGTACGTTTGAATTGGCAGAAATTAGATAGGTATAAACCCTGCTTTCAAGAACTTTGCAGTCCAAAGAAGCACATGATTACTTGTAATATATGTCTCCTGAAGCGTGTGAAATACATAGGTGAGGAGTAACGAGGATGCTTTGGGAGAGGTGGGCTTGGCTCTGCCTGAACCAGATAAGCTTTTCATAAGAGGAGGAGTTATGGGCCTAGATCAGATGGCCACATAGGGACTTCTTTCTGAGAGCAAGGATGGCTCTGTGGAGCCGGTGGCCTGGAGGCTGGGTCTTCAGTGTCAGTAGGTTTCCAGAGGTGCAGGATGCCTTTGGGGAGAAAGGAATTTCAGCTGTTAAAGAAAGACATACCACTGGGGAAAGTTGAAATATATTTGGAAAATTCCATGATGGGGGATTGGCTGTTGCTGAACCTCCTAGTCTTCGTACATCAGATCAAGGGTGATATTGCCAATGTGATTTATGACTGTGGATGCCGGCCCTCAACCTGGTTGAGGTCGTGTTTGTCAGCTCGCTTCACTGTAAAGTTACTGTCTTCCCCTTATCCAAAGGGAGCCACCCTTTAAGGGGTGGTTAAGGCTCTATAAAACATAGGTATTATCAATATATTGTGATGAAAATCATGGATATTCCAGACCAGTTATCGGGCCTAAGAAAATAGTAAACAAACACTAAACTTTACGTACACTTTGAAAAAGATCCTCATCTAAACTTGACCTTCTCAAAAACTAGTACCTAAAGGTAGTTTCCTTTAGGCAAGGTTTGTTATAGGGAGACCAGAAGTTGTTAAAGAAATGAGTTAAGAAATGACACTTGTCTTAGCGACTGGTGTGGACTCATTACTGTGTAAAATGTCAGGCTTCATTTCCAACATCACCTTTATCATCATCATCCTCACTCTCAATGAATAGCTGAAGCTCCCAGATACTGGACACCAGCATACCCAAATTCTTGATAACTAATCTCATTATTTCCACTTTGAATTTGAATTTTTAAAAAAGTTTTTAAACAAAAACAAAATCTAATCATTTTTCAAGGTATAAGGAATTTCATATGTTGAAGCCATTCATATAATGAACGGTTTTTGCAAACTTTGGCACTTTAAAAGGTGTTGGTATAGGCCACTCTGGGAGATTGCCTGTTGATTGCACTGTTAATCAGTTCCTAACCAACCACTGCCAGATTTATCTGCACATCATACAACTTGTATGTTATCCAAGCTGGTTGAAATTTTTACCCTTGTACAAATATAGACCAGGGAGAATGGAGCAGGACTGCACTCAAGCATACCTTCCAGGAGGCGTGTCTCTGGAAGAAGAAAACAAGAAGCAATGAGTTCTCACGAGGAGGAACACTCCCTGGGAGACCACCCCAGGATGGGCACTGCTGTGGCCCCGCTTCTCAGTCCTCACCCGGCTTCTCTGGCCAGCGGGGCAGCTGCTGAAGTGCTGGGGAGAGGCGCTGCTCCTGGGGAATGCGGTTGCCTCTGCTGTCGGCAAGGCCGCCGTGAGCTCTGTAGCCGAAAGGAACCCACGAGTCTAGACGGTAAATCACCAATCGTTAGTGGCTCTGAAGGTCTCTTGAAAAAAAGAGCGAATCCCTACTTTGATTTTTCCTCAATAAATAATTGTTGACTAATTACTAACGAAGGGTTCCTCCAGAGCCCAGTGGTGATTAGAACAACAGCAGCTTCACGACAGGGCTCTGAGGCGTTGCCAGCTTCTTGTGGGAGTCACCCCCTGGCCTGGAAAGGGATGAAGGAACAGCAGGGACCTGGGAATGGCACCTGCCTTAAAACAGCATTCATGGAAAATGTCTAGATGCTTCAGCCAAGTTATTTTTATAAATTGTTAATTACATATGAAGCCCAGTCCACTAAAAACTGCAACAGGAGTATTAGCCTCTATTTGTCTAGAATTGGAATTTCTAAATATATATATGTGTGTGTGCATATACATGTTTGTATGTATATATGCACATATGGATAAACACATGTCTGTATATATGTGTGTGTGTGTGTGTGTGTGTGTGCATATATGTACATATAATCTACATATTACTTCCTCGAAGTCTGGATACCAAGGTCACACTGCTTGAGCATCAGGAAACTGAGTTCTCATAGCAGCTCCACAGATTACTTTTTCAATGATCTTGGCTAAATCATGCCTTTTCCTGGCCTCAGATTCCTCGTCTCAGGAGCTGATAGAGATCAGTGAGGCCTCTTCTAGTTCCAAGATCACATGGTTTTTGAGATTACTCCTGTATCTGGGCAGCGCCCTAATGCCCTCTAACCAGGGCAGGGTGTCAGTCTCTGCCTGTGAAATGTCCACTTTGCCATTCGGAATCTACCGGGTTGGGTGCAGCAAGGATCCCTTGACCAGTCCTTCCGTCTGATAGTGTTCTCATCTGCTTGGCACTTTCTAGCTTTTAGGTTAAGTGTTAGCAGAAAGGGTAGAACTCCTCAGTTCCTGGTTTGGTTTTATTTTTTCTTTCCAAAATTATGTTGTTCAAAACAAATAGAGGAACCAGGGAATTATCTTCAGGGATTTGAAGCTCTCAGTAGGTGAGGTGATTGCACGAGTGTCCCTTTGCTTTTGTGTCTGTTGGCAGGTGCCAGCCACGTCCCCAGATACTGTAGGCCAGGCAGCTACAGCAAGAACCCCAAATCACTAAGAGTCTGTTTGGCTGCTGGCTTTTCCTCTGTGGCTTCTGAGCAGGTTTTTGGAAGTGATAGGTAACTCGGCACAATCTCAGAACCAAAGGGAATCTGGTTCTTACTTCCTGGGCCGTGATTCTGTCTTTGCCAGCCCCCAAAGAGCCTGCATCTTAAGTACTGTCTCTGGACTGGCAGGAAAAAGTGGGGCTCGCTCCTCTTCCAGGGGACCCCTGAGGACGTGCATTTCACATGACCCAGCAGGACTAAGTGGGTCACTAAAGTGACAGGATTTTGAAAACAAAAATTTTTTTTCCTCTTCCATGAGTTTTGAATTTAATCTTTTTTCCCAAGACAAGAAATCAGACAGTTTATCTTCTTAGCTTGTCTGTGAAAGGGTCTTAATGAGATCAAGCCTCCTTTTTCAATCTTGAACTTTTATTTTGAGAATAATATTTAAAGAAGACTCCAACCTCAGCATTGATGTGCAGGAAGTAGCAGCTCCTATTGATGTGGTTGATGAGATGTGGGGCCTAGAACGTGGAGCTGGGGTTGAAGTTACCCGTCAGAGTCTGCGGGTGAGCAGTGACCTGGTTGGTGCCGTAACTGTGGTCTTTTGACACAAAGCTGTCAAGTATGTGTGGAATAAAGGAAGACCATGAATCTCATCCTGTGTTTCCACATGACCTGTATGACCGTAGGAGAGTCTAGAGAGCTCTGTTTTCTCACTTGTAAAATGGTTTCTGATTGTGTCCTGTGCCTCGGGGGTGTGTAAAACACCCCAGTTTGCAGGTCTTACCGTCTCAGGGGACGTCCCAAGTAGGTATTAGGGGCCCTGCCCTGTAGCTATTCTTTAGGTTCTGTGTTTGAAGGGCTGAAAGACTTTAGGGTTTTTAACTGGACATGAACTGGTAAAGTTATTTAGGGGACAATAAGTAGATAATTTGTTTTGTTTGTCCTTTTGAAATGGGCCTCTTAGTGTATCTGTTGCACTTTAGCCTTTCCTTAGGGCACCACCCACTTATGTTTCCTCAGGTCATAGAATTTGGAATTCTGAAAATTTCTCAATGAGAAATAGATGCACACTTACAGCTCCTTAAGATCTTGTGCTTGTAATTAAATTTTTGAGCACCATTTTTATATTGGAGTAGATGAGATAATTAAGATTTTTCAGGAAAAAGTATATGAGAGGATAAGCGGTTTCTGCCATGTGATTAAACAGTGTGGCTGAGATACTTGATGAGCAGAGGAGGTGTTTCTGGAAGTGCACTTCACCACCATCCCAAGGGCTGTCCTAATGGTAGTTCAGGACAGCTGTCCAGAGACCTAGAGTGTGGTGACGCCCATTTACGAGCACATGCCGTGAAACTTACCTTTATTTGATGGAGGATTTACACTGATGGTCCTTGGGCCTTGTGGGAGATCAGGCATGAAAATGTGCATGGTTTACTCTAGTGATCCAGCATATTAGGAGGATACACTGTGAACCTAAAGGTTCTTCTGACTGTCAAATCCTCGTGTAATTATAAATAATTATTGTTTTATATACTAGAAAAAACTTTAAAACCGAGGATGTACAACAGCGAATAATAGTAAGAAAGAAAAAGTAGAAAGTCTAAAATATCTAGTGAGCGTTATATACGTCCTTAATTTCACTCAGCTGTCTGGCATCACCTCTGGGATGGCAGAGTGATTGAAAACCTTGGGGTTAAGGAGATTCAGGCCTCAGATTCATGACTTTGTGTGCCCTCAGGCAAGTTGTTTGGTACCTGTACACTTCTGTTTCTTCATCTGTGAAAGGTGACAGCATGCCTGCTTTATAGGTAGACTGCCGTGGGCGTCGATGATAATGAGCCCTGTGTTTGGTCGAGGGGCTGCCCTGGACGACATCATCCCTGGCCCCCAGACTGGCCACCTTGGGACTTTGAAACTGACGTAACTCAGTTCAATCTGAGCTCCTCTCATTTCTCCACCCTCTTAATTATGTCCTTTCCGTTTCAAATTTGTTTCCAATGAATTTCAATTAAAAAAAATTTCAGTAAAGGCCATTGACAGGATGTTGATGAACTTATGAGAGATGCAAATTCTGAGTTGGCGCCCCCCGCGCATGGAACCCCTGTTTCTCCCAGGCTGTGCCCTCGTGTGTGAGCTGAAGGCGGGAAGTGGTGCGCTGGCTTCTGGAAACGTTCAGCTGCCAGGTTTCCTGTGCTGCAGACTTAAAGTAGATGAGACTTGAACGGCTCTCCCCTCTAGACTGAGACTGTTCCACTTGCTCTAGTGTCCCTAGCACGGTCATTCCTTGGTTAGGAGTGGAGGAAGCTTAAACCCCAACTTCCCATTTCTGACTGTTTGGGCACAGACCTGATGGCTTACCCTGGGTACCTGAAGGGTTACTGTTTCTGGTCACTCTGTCTTTTTTTAAAAATAAATAAATTTATTTATTTATTTATTTTTGGCTAAGTTGGGTCTTTGTTGCTGCGCACAGGCTTTCTCTAGTTGCGGCGAGCGGGGGCTACTCTTCGTTGCAGTGCGCAGGATTCTCGTTGTGGTGGCTTCTCTTCATGCGGAACACGGACTCTAGGCGCGTGGGCTTCAGTAGTTGTGGCTCGCGGGCTCAAGAGTGCAGGCTCAGTAGTTGTGGTGCACGGGCTTAGTTACTCCATGACACATGAGATCTTCCCGGACCAGGGCTCGAACCCGTGTCCCCTGCATTGGCAGGCAGACTCCCAAACACAGCGCCACCAGGGAAGCCCCTACTCTGTCTTTTTTTTTTTTTAAACCATGATAACTTCTTTTTTATTGAGAAATAACTAATGTATAACATTTTATTAGATTCAGGTATACAAAATAATGATTAGCTATTTGTATATTCAGGCATACCTCAGAGATATTGCAGGTTCGATTCCTGACCACTGCACGAAAGCAAATATCACAATAAAGTGAGTCATGAATTTTTCAGTTTCCAGTGCATATAAAAGTTATTTTTACACAATACTGTAGTCTATTAAGTGTACAGTAGCATTATATCCAAAAATACATAATTAATATACTTCATTGCTAAAACATGCTAACCATCATCTAAGCCTTCAACAAGTCACAGTTTTTTGCTGTTATAGGGTCTTGCCTCATTTTTGCTGGCTGCTGACTGATCAGGGAGGTGGTTGCTGAAGGTTGGGTGGCTCTGGCAGTTTCTTAAAACAGCCATGAAGTTTGCTGCATTGATGGACTCTTCCCTTCATGAACGATTTCTCTGTAGCATGCAATTCTGTTTGATAGCATTTTACCCACTGAGCTTCTTTCAGAATTGGAGTCAGTCCTCTCCAATCCTGCCCCTGCTTTGTCAACTAAGTTTAGGCAATATTCTAAGTCCTTCGTCGTCATTTCAACGCTAGTCATAGTATCTTCACCAGGAGTAGGATCCATCTCAAGAAACCACATTCTTTGCTCATCCTTAAGAAGGAACTCCTCATCTGTTCAAGTTTTGTCATTAGATTGCATCAATTCAGTCACATCTTCAGGCTTCATTTCTAATTCTAATTCTCTTGTTGTTTCTACCACATCTGCAGTTACTCCCTCCACTGAAGTCTTAAACCTCTCAAACTCATCCTTGAGGGTTGGAATCACCTTCTTCTAAACTCCTATTAATGTTATTTTGAACTCTTTTCATGAATCATGAATGTTCTTAATGGCATCTAGAATGTAAATCCTTTCCAGAAGGTTTTCAATTTACTGTGCCCAGATCCATCAGAGGAATCACCATGGCAGCTATAGTCTTACGAAATGTATTTCTTAAATGATAAGCCTTGAAAGTCAAAACTTACTCCTTGATCCTTGGGCTGCAGAATGTATGTTGTGTTAGCAGGCATGACAACAACAGTGCAGAGCTCAGCGGTCACCTGTGGCTGAGGCAGTGAGACGTGACGCATCCTGTAGTTGTCTGACACACGCACACGTGGTTTTATTTGATCTTTTATGACACTCTTAGTGCATGTAGGGGTGAAGAGGAAGAAGGTTGTGTGACTCATGCAGGTCAGACTATCATCAATGTATTTATAATACGTTTCCCATGAAGATGGAGTTTTGGGGAAGAAGCTGACTTACCTTGTTTAATTGGGAGAAATGAAATACTTGAATAGTCAGTTACTTTTTCAATGGGTACCTTTCAAACTTTTTTAACCCTGACCTACAGTGAGAAATACATCTCTTATCCCAACCCAGTTCAAACACAGATGCATACATGCAGAGCCCAAGCACACCTTCCACAGTGCTTATCCTCACTATTTGCTCTCTGATATTTTCCATTCTATTTTGTGTCTTGAAATGCACTATTGCACTGACTGCCTAGTGGATAGCGAGCCTGGGCTTAAAAATCACTGTTCGGTTTCCTTTCTCTCTGAAGGCCAGAAGGGTAACCCGACGGTTAGGGAAGGGGGTGAGCTGTCTTCCACAGCCACGTGGGAAGATGTGCTTCGGGCCAAAGCATTAGTAGTATTTGGTAGAGTGTATAAGATGTATTGTTTGTATGCTTGATGGGCTTGGCACTGGGTGGTCAACTAGGCTTTTAACCCTTTTAAGGAAAATTCTTACATGATAAAGAGTGTAGGTATGATTTTTCCAAGGTGGGATGATGAACGGCGTGAGCCCTTCAGTTTTTAATGTTACATTTAACTCTTGGAAATCCAAGATGAGAAACAGGGCCACAAAAGATAAAATTTATAATCTACAAATAGTTTAGAAGGAATTTAGTTTCTTCTGGAAGTCATGGTTCCCAGTTGGAGTACAGAAGGAAACCAGAACTTGGTGAAGTGATCTAAGTTCGAGCTGTTTCTTATGAATTTATTATCTGACTCTCATAGTTTAAAACTTGGTTGTAGGAATGAGCATTTACATGTAGAGATATTTTTAAACTTATGAAGTGCTATTTGCAAAATAATAGTATTTTTAAAAATTTATCTAATAGCTTGACTTTTTTTTTTTTGGCCTAATATTGTTTCCCCAGCAAGACTGTGAGGTTTTGTGAGCTCGCCTGGCCATGGCAGTTCCTGTTCGTCCACATGCTGCACGGTGGTGGTTACAGACCCTGGGGGTCTGGCCTATAGGCAGAAATGGAGGAGGGTTGTGCAGGAGCACAGGGTGGGGGCATCGGCAGCCTTTCTACATTTTTCTTTTCCTTCCGAACTTCCTTATACCCTGATTTTCCATCACTGACCTCATTTAACCTTCGCCCATATCGTATGTGCACACCCATCCCAGGGTCCCAGAGAGCCTGTATCTCCAGAGCGGTACTGGGGGGCCGCTCGCCCCTCCGAGGCAGCTCCTGGTTCCGTCCCTTGGTCCGTCTGCCACTCAGCTGACACTGCCAGCCACCACGGTGGATTCTGACCCTACTGGTTCAACTAGACCTTCCTCTAAGCAATGTTGTTTAATTTATACCCTTTGTGAGCCACTGGTTAACAAAGAAACACTAATGTTGAAATACTAGTGAGGATGTTAAAAATCATAATCACTCTGCAGATTTCTTTCAGTGTGGTCTCAGGTCTCTGTGTTCCATGATACTGATAATGGAATATCAGAATAATGATACTATTCTGGTTTTTCTGGTTTCTGATTTTTCAAAATTTAATGTTAAAGAGGAGAAATATGTTGATAATTATATGCAGGTTAATTTTATATTTATTGAGAATAAAGATCATCCACAGCTTAGAAAGATGCTCACAATCAGTGGCACAAAACAGAAATATTACAAAAACAAGCCCATTGATTATTAAACCTGGAAATACAAAAATTGTAAACATCAATTAAAAGTGATTGTTAATTGTTAGTGTTTAAAGTAATTTCATTTCATAGTTCTTTTTTATTATACCAGCTTTATTGAGATATAATTCACATATGCCATACAATTCCCCCATTTAAAGTGTACAATTCAGTTGTTTTTAGTATAGTCACAGAATTGCACAACCATCACCATGGTCTAAATTTAGAACATTTCTGTCAGTCTAAAAAGAAACCTCCAGCCCATTACCAGTCATCTACCTTTTTTCCCAAGCTCCCAGCTCTAGCCAACCACTCATCTACTTTTTGTCTCTGTAAATTTGCCTATTTGGGACATTTCATATAAATGGTCTTTTGTGACAGGCTTCTTTCACTTAGCGTGATATTTTCAGGGTTCACTCATGTGGTATCGTGTATCAGTGCTTCATTTCTTTTGATGGCTGAACAATATTTCATTCTCTGGATATGTGACATTTGTTTATCCGTTCACCTGTGGATGGACATTTGAGTTGTTTCCACTTTTTGGCTGTTATGAGTATTACAGGATTTGTAAGGGCATATGTGTTCATTTCTTTTGGGTGTATACCTAGAGTGGACTTGCTGGGTCGTGTAGTAACTGTCTGTCTAACTTGGTGAGGAGCTGCCAGACTGTTCTCCACAGCAGCTGCCCCGTTCGCACCCCACACATGATGCAGGAGGTTTCCAGTTCTCCATGTTCTCACCAACACTTGTTACTGTCTTTTGATTCTCGTCATCCTGGTGGGTGTGGAGTGGAATCTCAGTGTGGCATTGATTTGCATTTCCCTGATGAGTAATAATGCATCTTTCATGTGCTTCTTGACCACTTGTACAGATTCTTTGGAAAACTATCTATTTAGAACCTTTGCCCATTTTTAATTGCACCTTTTTATTATTGAGTTGTAAAAGTTTTTTATATATTCTTGATATAAGTCCCTTATCGGCTCTATGACTTGTAAAAAAATTTTCTCATTCTGTGGGCTGTCTTTTCCCTTTTCCTTGATGGTGTCCTTTGAAGCACAAAAGATTTTAATTTTGATATAGTCCAATCTATTTTGCTTTTGTTGCTTATGCATTTTGTGGAATAACTAAGAAGGCTTTGCCCGATTACAGATCACAAAGATTTACTGGTGTGCTTCTTTCTAAGAGTTCTAGTTTTTTAGTTCTTCCATTTAGATCTGTGATCCATTTTGTGTTAGTTTTTGTGTTTGGTGTGGGGAGGAGACTGAGTCTCAAACCCTCTTCTGAGTGTGGACATCCGGTTTTCCCGGCACCATCTGTTGAAGAGACTCTCCTTCCCCAAAGACCGGTCATGGCACTTTTGTCAAAATGAACGAACTGTAAATGTGAGGGTTTATTTCTGGACTCTCAGTTCAATTCCATTGATAATGCTCAGCCTTATGCCAGTACGTCATCATTGGATTACTTGTTTTGGCTATTCGGAGTCCCTTGAATTTCCATATGAATTTTAGGATCAGCTTGTCAATTTCTGGGGGGAAAAAAAAAAGCCAACTGGGGTTTTGATAGGGATTATGTTAAATTTCTAGATTAATATGTGAAGTATTGGCATCTTAGCAACATTAAGTCTTCCAGTCCATAAGTATGGGGAATAATCCGTTTAATTGGGTCTTCCTCAGTTTCTTTCAATGATATTTTGCAATTGGAAGAGTATATGTTTTATACTTCTTTTGTTAAATTTATTCCTGAGTATTTTCTTCTATTTGGTGCTATTGAAAGTGGAATTGTTCTCTTAATATCACTTGCAAGTTGTTTATTGCTAGTGAATGGAAATATGCTTGGCTTTTGTCTATTGAACTAATGTCCTGCAACCTTGATGGGCCTATTAGTTTTAACAGTTTTTTAGTGGATTCCATAGGATTTTTCACGTACAAGGTCATGTCATCTGTAAATACAGATAGCTTTACTTCTTCCTTCTTAATCCTGATAACTTTATTTCTTTTTGCTGCTTACTTTCCCTGGCTAGAACCTCCATTAAAATGTTGAATAGAAGTGGTAAGAGTGGAGATCCTTGTCTTATTCCTGATCTAGTTAGAAAGCCAACGTTTCACCACTAAGTATGATATTAGCTATGAACTTTTTATAGATGCCCTTCTATTCCGGGTTTGTTGAGTGTTTTTATGATAAAAGGGTGTTGGAGTTTTGCCAAATATTTTCTCCATATCTTTTGAGATGATCATGTGGTTTTTGTCCTTTGTTTGATAGTAGTGTATCACTTTAATTGATTTTTGGGTGTTAAGCCAACCTTGCAGTCCTAGAATAAATCCCAGTGGGTCATGATGCATAATCCTTTTTATATATTGCTGGATTCAGTTTGCTAGTATTTTGTTGAACATTTTTTTTTATAATAAGAAAAGCAATTTTATTTTTGTCTTCCACTGATACTTTTTTTTTTTTAACATCTTTATTGGGGTATAATTGCTTTACAATGGTGTGTTACTTTCTGCTTTATAACAAAGTGAATCAGTTATACATATACATATGTTCCCATATCTCTTCCCTCTTGCGTCTCCCTCCCTCCCACCCTCCCTATCACACCCCTCCAGGTGGTCACAAAGCACCGAGCTGATCTCCCTGTGCTATGCGGCTGCTTCCCACTAGCTATCTCCCTTATGTTTGGTAGTGTATATATGTCCATGCCTCTCTCTCGCTTTGTCACAGCTCACCCTTCCCCCTCCCCATAGCCTCAAGTCCATTCTCTAGTAGGTCTGTGTCTTTATTCCTGTCTTACCCCTAGGTTCTTCATGACGTTCTTTTTTTCTTAAATTCCATATATATGTGTTACCATAAGGTATTTGTCTTTCTCTTTCTGACTTACTTCACTCTGTATGACAGACTCTAGGTCTATCCACCTCATTACAAGTAGCTCAATTTCGTTTCTTTTTATGGCTGAGTAATATTCCATTGTATATATGTGCCACATCTTCTTTATCCGTTCATCCGATGATGGGCACTTAGGTTGTTTCCATCTCTGGGCTATTGTAAATAGAGCTGCAATGAACATTTTGGGTACATGACTCTTTTTGAATTATGGTTTTCTCAGGGTATATGCCCAGTAGTGGGATTGCTGTGTCATATGGTAGTTCTATTTGTAGCTTTTTAAGGAACCTCCATACTGTCCTCCACAGTGGCTGTACCTTTGTTGAACATTTTTGCATCTAATTTGTGATTTTCTGTTCCTGTGATGTCTTTTTATGGTTTTGTTATCAGGGTAATATTAATCTCATAGGATGAATTGAGAAGTGTTTTCTCCTTTTATATTTTTCAGAAGAATTTGTAAAGACTTAGTGTTAATTCTTCTTTAAATATTTGGTAAAATTCACCAATAAAGTCATTTAGCCTGGGCTTTTCTTTGTGGGAAGTTATGAAATTACTAATTTAATCTCTTTTTATAAGTCTATTCAGATTTTCTATTTCTTCTTGAGTCAGTTTTGGTAGTGCCTTTCTAGGAATTTTTCCGTTTTATCTGTTGTCTAATTTGTTGGCATACCATTGTTTATGTATATTCCATTATAATCCTTTTTACATTTGTAAGATAGATACTTAATTTACTGGAGGGCAGGTCTAACTTAACAGGAAGGAAATGCTCACGGGTACAGTTCATTCTGCGTCCAGCACTGTCTCCCCTGAGGTGTGCAGACTCCCTTCTCCACTGCTGGAGGTCAAGGTTCTGTCTGTGCAACTCCAGCCCACTCAGGAGCCTGGGTCTCAGAGGGGTGATTCATTCCTTGAATCTTCTACACGGGGCTTGTATACCAGGGCCCTTCTAAAAATAGGATTTGGCTCAGGGGTCATCCTGGGACCTGCCATGAGCAGAGCCATTCTGACAAGTGGTCAGGAGTAGATGCCAGGGGAGACTTCTGGTTCAGGTCCCGGCACGGCCACAGTCACTGTGTGACACCGGGCAGGTCACACGTTCTCTCTCTGTGAGACGGGCAGTCACGTGTCCTCGGTCTCCTGAGACACTCGTAGGGGTTCCCTGGCTTGATTAAACGAGTCGAGTGCATTGGAATACTGCCTGACACAAAGGAAGCACCGTGCCCGTCGTGCGGGGTTTATGTGGTTGTTTAGGTTAAGTGTCCTGCTTTGTGCTGCTCCCACGGGACCCTCACCCACCCGCCCACTCACCTGGACAAGGAAGAGGACAGCTGTGTCTCTCTTTGTACCCCTGTCCCCTCACACTGACTGGTGCGTGGTCACTGCTCGGCTCTGGACTGACCTCCCGTTTTCAAAGGTGACTGAGACCGGAGAGCCGTGCTTCTTGTCTTGGAGCATCTGTGTGACGGGCAGGGCTGGAGGAGCCGAGGGTGAGAGCAGAGGGCAGGTGTCCAGTCTGGGGAGACTGAGGTTAACTCGGTATTTTGGCCTGTGATTTTTCCAGTGTTTGGCCTGTGCTCTAACACAGTAACTAAAACCCTGGAATGTGCCATGACTTTATCTCAACTTCTGAAGAAATTAATGCTTTTGCCAAAACCAGGAACCTAAAAGGTCTCAGAACTGTCTGGACACGTCCCAGAATTTATAAGCAAGATGAAGAGGAGCCCCAGAGACAATTGCGGGCACCTCTCTCCACATTCAGATCCTCCGAGAAAGGCTTGTGGTTGAGGAGTGACCACTGCCTTAGAATCTTCCAGAGTAGTGATCCCAGCGCTGCTCTGTAATTTAGCAACAACACACACCAAACGTGGACACGCGCGTGCCACAGCCGTGTGTGCAGAGTCACAGCACCCACGTGGAGTGCAGGCTAATGCAGTGGGTGCCGGCTCTCCAGGGACAGTCGGAGTTCTGTGGGAACTGGCATAGTTGTGTCTAGGATCTGAGTTACACCATAGTTATGGCCCGCCCAGACTTGTGAAGGTTTTTTAGCCTTCCAGCTTTTGGATGAAATTGAGAAACGTAATATATCTGAAAAGCAAAATAAAACATTTTTCTGAATAGCCACTTTGAATATTTTAAATATTAAAATATTCAGTGTGTTTTAAACTACGATACATATACCTTTCACCTGAAATGTGAAGTGGCAGAGCAGACCATTTCTACCACCTCTTGAAAGGGCCTCCCTTGACCCTGGTGTCAGTTTTGTGAGGGCACCACCACACAGCCCTGCTGGTGGGGAAGGCAGCTTGGGGGTGCCCTGAGCTGACCACTGGCAGAACGCATGCAGCAGACGTGGAAGCTGTTTCTGGAACTTTCCAGCCAGGACTCTACTTTCCTGGCGTCTGGCTTTCTCAGGCTGGGGAGGCTGGTGAGAGAGCTAGGCCGGTTCATAGGGGTGGACCGATGGCAGCTGCATAATTCTGTCTTTAGAAAGAGTCTGCTTCTGGCAATTGAGTTTTTCCAGAGGCAAAATTGGAATTCTTTCTTCTTCCCTGAGGGACTTTTGGAGTTCTTATGAAGAGTGCTAAATATCCCAGAAATTGTATTCCGACACCATAGCCTCTGTTACCACAAGCTGGTTGGCTGTGCCGTTCTCGTGAGCCCTGACAGCACCGTCCGCCCAAAGGGTGTGATGGGTCAGCACGGTGGGAGGATAGCGGGAAACACCTGCCCTGTGGAACAGGGCTGCCCTCGCAGCATGCCCAGTTTACACGTGTGCACACAGACGTGTGTGCGTGCTGAGCACCACTCTTGAAAATTGTGTTGAGTAGCAATCACTTGGGCCCTGATTCTGGCTCGTTTCCTCTGTGTGGTGTGCACAGGTCACAGATTCTCCGAACCCCAGTTTGCTAATTTAATCCAAATGAGGAGTTTGGATTGGTCCAAAGTTTCAGAAGCAACCTGGGGGTTTTGTTTAAACGCACGCTCTGGTTGAGCCAGGGTAGGGGTGGTGCCCGAGATCCTGCATTTCTAACCAGCTCCTTGGACCACACTTTGAGTACAAGGCTTAGATGGGTTGTTTTATTTCACCTTCCCAACGGCTGTTTGATGGAGGACTCTTAGCCTCATTTTACAGATGAGGAAACGGGCTTCACAGCTGATAGAGTCAGGTGGCAGGACTGGAACCCAGACTGGGGTCTAACTGCCCTGAATTTATCCACTATAAAGACTTCATACTGCTTTCCATTTTCTTCTGGGTTTGCAAGAGTAGCTGCTGTTCTCACAGGAGTAAAAGCCACTTAGTAGGGAGTAGCTTAGCTGTTGTGAAAATCAATACTGCCATAAACGCAGAATAACAGTAATTTTTTTTTCCAATAGAGGGAAAAAGTACCATAGTAGCATCGACAGTGTGTAGGTAAACTCCATGGTCTGTTAATATAGGGGTATCGTTGCATGTTAGGAAACTATTTAGGGCTATTTAATTTAGACTGATTTATTTAATAAATGTTTAATCTGCCGTCAGCTTGCTAGCTCTGTCATGCTGCATGACATTTCTACAAAATGAGGGGCGTCAGGTGCTGTGGTCGGAGCACGTATAGGGCATTCACATTTCTATATAAGAACTTCTCTGTGTTGCAGTTTTTTAAGCACTAAGAATACATTAGTGAATTATTCCCTGCTATAGGCTGACGTCCACAAATATCAAATAAACTATTACTGTGTTTTGAGTCTGCAGGAATATAAAGTTTGTGTTCTTTTAAAATCCTCATTCATGACTTTAAGTGTCGCAAACTTACTAAAATGTACTGTTTTGTTTTTTAAAGGCCAAATTCCAGGGCTTAAGTTTTATGTGGAAAATTTCATCTCAGGGCAGAATTTTACAGCGTAGTCATAAACCTCAGAGAACAGGAATTTGTAATGGACAGAGGCATCGACTCTTACTGGAGTCGCGTTAACAGGCATACGAGACACGTAAGTGGCTCCAAGGGCCTCTGGCAACATGTAGAGATACAGAATCTTTAACATGGTTTTGCAAGTTAGTGCCTCAAAGGAATACAAGTAAGTCCACAGCGATCTGCTGACCTCCTCCGGTTAGTGTCAGGGCCCTTCGTTTGTGGTTGGGGAATTCTGAGCTCCCAGCCTGCCTCTCGGCAGCCCTTGAACCTTGGACAACATGCTCACCTCCCAGAGCCTCGCTCCTTTCCCTGTAAGGTGGGAATGAGGTGACGTGCCCTGCTTGAAAGTACCTAGAACTGAGCAGTGCCTCTTCCTGAAGGTTTACAGATGCTAATTTGCTATGCAGCCACGTAAAGACATTCCTAACTCTCCAGATGGTGTTTACCTGTGAAAGTCTCTGTGGGACACCCACGGGGTGTGGAACTTGGTGGGGACACAAGAGGCAGGGCCGAGACGCCCATGGTGAGTAAATGGGAAGATTGGACCAGGCTGGACGCCGACCCAGGTTCTCTGTGACAGAGATTCTGGCCTAGCAGAGCAGCTCTTTGCCACCCGAGATTTTCTCTGAAGCTTATGAGCTCTGAGGTAAAATCCCTGCCCTGTGCTGCCTCGTTTGGCGATTCAGGTCACTCCGCTTGTCATGTTTGGATCTTGGCTGGAAGCCAATGCCTGGAGCTTATTCAGTTCCTTAGATCAGCAGTTGTCTGCAGACAGAACCCAGGACGAGTCCACCCGACAGCGAATGCCTGCCTGTCAGTCACGTTCAAGGTCCATACGTTTCCTCCTAAGGACTGTCCACGTGGCGTGTATGTGTCACACGGATCAATGAATGGAGGACCTTTGCAGAGGGAACCTTGGGGATGAAGGCAGAGGCTTTGGTCCTGGTTGCCATCGCAGCCCCTCGTGAAAGTGTGTGTCTTAGGTGCCCCTTCCTGGCACCGTCTCCAGGGCCTCGCTGCACATAGGCAGCCTCAGGCAGCTCGGAGACGTTTTGTCACATTAGTGAAATCAGCCCATCAGAGCACTCATTTTAAAGATGTACATGTACAGTGAGGAGGGAGGAAAGAGTTCTTGGCCGCGTGTGGTTTTACACTTTCCTGCTTGTGTGTTTGTGTTCAGCTGAGCACTTTCCCCACACCCTTCTCGCATGGATGCTGCTGTGTTCTCTGAGTGAAGGGAGAAGAAATCCTGGCACCTGTCAGCTAAAAACATGTTGTCAGGGTCAGCGGGAGTGAGTGACTGTTAGGGCCGGACTGCTGGATCAGGTCAGGCAGTCCTGCGTTCCTCCCGAAGCGTCCTCCTGAGGCCACTGCTTAAAAGGGCAGAGGAACAAAAGTGAGACCAGTTCCTGAGGCTTAGCCCTGCCAGTGTTCACTGAGGCCAAGGAGCGGGGCCAGGCCCACATCAACCAGGCAGCGAGGCTCACAGGCCAGACCGGCCCTGCTGGGCTCCCCTCGGCCGGGCGCAGCCAGACAGCGTGCACCTGCTCTGGGGTGTGGGTGCCTGCCATCCATAAAGACAAGCCTGTTTAAGTGATTTTTAAACGATTAAACAAAATGCACAAGGAGCTTAATTTAGATAGACTCCCCTGCCTCCAAATGCCCCGTGGTGAGGAAGCCAGCCCAACAAGTGGGTGTGTAAAGGCAGAGGGGGCCCAGCAGCCACCAAAAATGAAAAAATGTTGATTGTTTTGATGCATGAAATATACATCTTAAATAATGTTAGGGCTTCCCTGGTGGCGCAGTGGTTGAGAGTCCGTCTGCCGATGCAGGTGACGCGGGTTCGTGCCCCAGTCCGGGAGGATCCCACATGCTGCGGAGCGGCTGGGCCCATGAGCCATGGCCGCTGAGCCTGCGTGTCCGGAGCCTGTGCTCCACAATGGGAGAGGCCACAACAGTGAGAGGCCCGCGTACCTCAAAAAAAATAATAATAATAAAAATAAATAAATAATGTTAAACCCCAAAGTGGACTCTTTGCAACCATTTCAACATGCAGTTATGTCCCTCAGCAAAGGACAGGTTTTCAGGTCTCAAGTTGATGAAACCCCTACTTTTTTTTTTTTTTTTTTTTTTTTTACAAATTTTATTCACTTTTATTCAGCTTCTCTCAACCTAAAATCTTAGAGAGCTAAGGCTGGAAAATTAGTAATATAAAATTCCATCTTCTTTTGTCAAAATAATATAACACATATATAAAGTTATTTTATTTATTTTTTATTTTTTAACATCTTTATTGGAGTATAATTGCTTTACAATGGTATGTTAGTTTCAGCTTCACAACAAAATGAATCAGTTATATATATACATATATTCCCATATCTCTTCCCGCTTGCGTCTCCCTCCCTCCCACCCTGCTTATCCCACCCCTCCAGGCGGTCACAAAGCACCGAGCTGATCTCTCTGTGCTATGCGGCTGCTTCCCACTAGCTAACTACCTTACTTTTGGTAGTGTATATATGTCCATGCCTCTTTATCGCTTTGTCACCGTTTACCCTTCCCCCTCCCCATAGCCTCAAGTCCATTCTCTAGTAAGTCTGTGTCTTTATTCCTGGATGAAACCCCTACTTTTCAAGAAACAATTCACTTGGGGTCTTATGAACGTCCCTGCCTGAGCTGACCAGAACTGCCGGCCAGGACCTCAGCTGCAGGGACGGGGAGGGTCCTCACCCAGCCTGTGACTGCGAAGAAATCAGGGAAAGTGTAACACAGGGAAGGGAGTTACGTTTTAGGATTTTTGCTCAAGAAAAGTCAGGCTGGGGCTTCCCTGGTGGCGCAGTTGTTGAGAGTCCTCCTGCCGATGCAGGGGATGCAGGTTCGTGCCCCGGTCCGGGAAGATCCCACATGCCGCAGAGTGGCTGGACCCGTGAGCCATGGCCGCCGCTGAGCCTGTGCGTCCGGAGCCTGTGCTCTGCAACAGGAAAGGCCACAACAGTGAGAGAGGCCTGTGTACCGCAAAAAAAAAAAAAGAAAAGTCAGGCTGTGTTGAGTGGCACGTGCAAATGTGTACAACTGTTAATTTTCCTACTGAAATTCCCATTTCTTTTATCCACGTGAAATCTCTGAAAAATCTTCTAGATGATCCTTTTGTACCTTCCCTGCCTGTCCCCCAGTAGTTAGAACAGAGGGGTGGTGTCTCTGGCCGACCTGGGACCGGTGGACATCAAGCCCCTGGCGGCTGACCACGGGGCGGGGCCGACTCACTGTCCTGTTTCTCTGCTGGTTGTTCCAACAGAGTTTAGTTTTGCTTTGACCACACGTCCTATGGCCCACGTGCCATCGCTATTTACCCTGAATAAGGAAAACAGAGGCTCTTCTGGGCCCCGAGCAGTGCTTGTGGCGGCGTTACTGGGCGGGGGCTGGCCTGATGCCCTTTCCCCGCAGCCCCAGGGTAGCAGAACCACTGGAGGTATTTTCTGTGCATGAAACAAGCTGTCTAGACCCTGGGGAGAGGGAGAAGTCTCCTCCTGGGACAAGGTCTGCTCTTCTCATTACCTGTGGTTCTTGTAAAGTAACACTGGGTAGTAAGGAGAGTCCTCACTGTATCACTTCTCTGTGGTCTATTTGTGCTCCCCGAGGCGGGGGTGGGGGGTGGAGAAAGGAGAGAGAGAGAGAGACACACACGCGTGGCGGGGGGAGGGAGGAGGGGGTGGTGGGAGGCAACCAGTGAGGGTTCCCTGCTGTGGCCCTGACTTTGCCAGCTGGGCTGCGGCTGCCAGAGCTTAGCCGCAGGGGCCTTACAGCTGCTCTCAGCGACGAGCGGCCCTGGGGCACGAGGAGCCGGTTGGCCAGGCTCTGGGCTGCAGGAGGGATGCCTGCTCACGCAGCCAGGGGACCCAACTTGCCAAGGTTAGCGCTCCGTGGGCGCTCTCTCCACTTCTCCAACTCGGCGAGCTCCTAGCGGAGATCAAGGGCAGTAGTGTGGTATTTGACGGGCAGGTTCCCCCTTTTCTGCCATGTCTGGCCCGAGGGAGGTCAGGCGGCTGGTGCAGGCGGGTCCTTGCTTTGTGTTGTCAGCCTGTCGCCGGGTGGTCAGCTGCCCTGGGGGGCGGGGCGCTCCGAGACCCTGACACCCTGCTTCCCGCCACAGTCCTGATTCCTGGGCGGCTGTTGATAATTGGTGGCCATGGCCTGTGGTTGGAGCCACAGCGCTTGAGTCTGGCACCCGGGCTGGGCGCCGATATGATGTGATGAGGTGAGGCGGGGACAGGCAGACAGCTCCCTCCCCGCCCGCCCGCTGGCTCCCACTGTAGCTCCGAGAGGCAGAGGCGAGGAGGCGGCCTGGAGCCGAAGGGATGCTTTCAGCCGGGGGTAGGGGGCTGCGTCAGGGCAGGACCCCCGGCAGAGGACTGATTATGTCCACTGAGCCCCTGGGCAATGGTACCCTGAAGGAAGCCCCATTTAAAAACCTGGTCTTGAAAAAAGGTACATTCCAGACCAGCCGGGGAGGCTGCTCTTGGGCTTGCGATGGTTCTCAGAGTTTGGTCTGAGGACAGAGCTGAGAAGAGTAGAAACTCTTTCCCGAGAAGCTGGCATCTGCCTGGAGGGTCTGTCGCCCTGGGAACCCTGCAGGGCTGGCCCTCCTGAGGAAGGTGTGCTCTAGGCTCTTTGGTTCCTATAGTGGGAGGAGCGCAGTGCACACGGTTGTCAGTTTGGAGTTTTGTTTGTTCAGATGCTCTGTGCCTGAGGCTGAAACCTCCCCTGGAAATTCTGTCACTTGCTGCCACACGTGTGGGTACTGTTTTTTTCACCCTGACTCTTTGAAAACAGCATTTTAAAGGAAAGATGCATTTCTCAGGATGTGGGGGGTTATTGGGCAGTTTCTCAGGTCAGCAGTGCAGTAACATCAGAGGTTAGGAAGGAGAACCGTGACCCTGACAGGGAGAGACGGACAGACAGATGGATGCCAGCTGGGGAGCCCTCAGACGCGACTGCTCTTAACCGTGAACGAGGCGGTGACTTGTGCAGCTGTGTTTCTTCCTGATACACTTTCCTAAATTAATGATGTGGGGGTGGAGGTGAGGGTGGATTTTAAGTGAACGCTGTGGAGGAAATTATGGTTTTATGTATGCATTTTCCCCTATTGATAGCAAAGGGATAGACGTTTAAAAGGTTTGTAATTGCTTAGTCCTCTTCTGTGTTTTCAGAAAATCCTGTCAATCATCTTTGATGGGAACATATTTAACTAAATTTCTTTCTGAAGAGATCATGAAGCTCTAGATTATAAAATGCATGAAGAGCTGTATTGGGTGCCTGCTTGGACCTCAGTAGATTAGAAGGATGCTCTTCTAGCTGGATGGACTCGCAGTGCAACTGTCACCGCCTGCCCGCTGGTGCGTCCATGTCCCCCAGCCTTGGCCTGGAGTCAGCAGGTGTGGTGCGGGCATACCTGCCCCAGAGGCCCTGTGCCATCCCTGTGCTCGGCTCCCCTCTCTCCTCCCACAGACAGTAGGTGTCATTTCCCACTTCTATTATCAGGCAAGACATTTTAGGTAAACATATGAATAGAAACAGTAACTTTTATTAACCATGGGGGTCCCGCGGAGTAGTAACAGCATAGCGGGATGGCGGGATGGTGGTTACAGGTGAGAGGCTTTAGCAGAACCTGAGCAGCACGGAATTTGTCAGCGAGGGTTTGGTGGAGTGCGGTTCTGTGCCAACACTGTCCAGAGCAGGTGGCATTTCTTCCTCGCTTTGTCTGTCACAAGCCCTGAGGTGTGCTACCTGCCGGGGACCCCACAACAGAGCGCGATGTGTCCCAGGGTCACTCCATGCTGGCGCTGGGCCGGGGCTGCAAGTCCGCTCTTAAGGGGCCGTGAGGGGGCGTCTGAAGGAAGCGGAAGCCAGGGTGGCACCGTAGCTGGGGTTTATGGGGGTGGCTCTTTGCCCCTTGTGGTGTTCTACTTGTCGTAGGATGGATGAGAATAGCCAGCCCACCCCAAGGAAAAGAAAATTCAAAGTATGGAATATAATCATCCTGAAGATGGCTCTTAACTGTTTTGCCTTCTGAACTTCAAACTGTGAAGTTATTCATATAACACAGGCTGAATTTCCCTCCTTGACCACAGTGTATAATGAGTGTGAATTTTCATTCAGCCGCTAAAGTCTCCAAGAGTATTTTTATACTGAGTTCACAGACTTGAGGCAATTTTAGTCTGTAGACTCCACCCCCTGCTCCCACAGTCTTCCTGCCCCCCACTGCCCCATGTCTATAGGATCTGGGAAAGAATTCATTGGCCTTTAGGAACATCTAGCACTTTACAAGTGTCACAGAGCCGTAAGAGTAAGACATCCCAAGGCTGTCATCACCACACCCATGCCCAGGGGGACAGGGCACAGTTCCTGTGCCCCAGTGGACACGGGAGCCTGGGAGAAGCCACCTGGAGGGCAGCCCTGGGGTCTCCACGTCCCTGTAGGTTCCAGCACTTGGGGGAGCGATGGGGGTGCTGCCATGGGGGGTGGGAACAGCAACCCCAGGCCTTGTGACATCACCATGTTTTGTGTGATGCCTCCTCTGAGTGAGGCCGAGGTGTCCGCCTGCCCCCCGCCCCATTATCAGGGCTGTAAGGGCATAAACTATATATCTGGGGCTTCAGAGTAGTTAACTGTTGAGAAGAGGGTGTGTGTGGAGGATGATGCGTTCATTGGGGGACAGGCCTCGTGGAATGGGGGGTCCACCCTCCCGAAAGCAGAAGCGAGTGTCGTGTTGGGAGCCTCAGGCAGCAGAGCCAGGCCCCGCGTTCTTTAAAAATAGCTCAGACACTCGTGCCTCTGGCAGAGTCAGCCCAGCTTCTCCCTGGACGATGTGCTTCTCTTGCTGCTGGAATTCTCCGCGCAGCCTGGAGTTTCTTGGAGACGTCTCCATAAAAATAGGGAGATGCCATCATCACCTTGTCCCTGTCACTGTGAGAGATGAAATCAGGGTCTGAGATGTCTTCCTGTGAACTTGAGACGCAATGCTGTAAAACCCCTGGTTGGGTGGCAGTGACTCATCACTACAGCATCATCAGCCTACAGCCCCTGGAAAGCAGGGGGCGTAAACATTTGACTTTGGTCTAAAAGTCTTCCCTTCATGGCCTGCTTTTTGGCTTCCTTCTGCTGATGTCGGTAGTTGTTGGAATCAAGAACTGCCCAGTGGGCTGTGTCCAGACTCCATTTTGAAAATTTGGAAACCCTGAGGGATCCTATTATTTTCTCAGAATGCTATGGTTCCTGTATACTTGTTTTAAGAGTTCTTCCAGAATTCATTCTCTTCTTCCCCTGGCCTCCCCACCCTTCCTTTCCGTGTACCCCCATTGCACATCCCCTCCCCCGCCACATCCTGCGGGGCCGGGGTGCGGGCGGACAGGGCGGGAGAGGCAGCAGGGCCCCACCTGCCACACTTCTGTGTCACCTGGGCCCAGGGCTGGGTGCCCCCTTGGTTCTCGGGAAGCTGTGATGAGCTCGAGTCTGTCCCATGGATGCAGCTCTTCAGGGCCTGTTGGGAGTTCAGCGGGGGTCAGGTGACAGGCCTCACCACACCTTCTGCAGCGCTGTGCACAGCCGGCACCCTGGGCCTCCCGGGCTGGGGGGAAATTGGGGAGAAATGAATGCGGTGTGAGGTGGCGGGGGTGTGTGTGCGCCTGCGTGGGGAAACCGCTCCTGAGGAGGGCGGTGGTCTCAGAGGACGTGGGGAGCCCTGACTGCAGTCCAGGGAGTGGCTGGGCTTCGGGCCCCAGAAGCCCCGCAACGTCTGTGGTTGAGACCAGAAGTGAGAAATCTGGAGACGGACACCGTGACGAACAGGTGTGCTGAATTTCATCCGATTCTTGCATTCAAAAGTGGGGAATGCAGGGCTTTGTTTTTGTTTTTTAATGTGAAGCTTCTTCTACTTGTTCTGTGGAAGTTATTTTCTTGAGAAGGTGTAAAATCAGGCCGTTGGCGACAGAGCCACATCTGGGGGGCTGGTAAACACTTTGGGGCTGAGTGCCTCTGAGCCGTCTCCACAGCGGGGTGGCGGGAGGGGGAGGGGGGCTCAGGAATCGTGAAGGAAGAGGGGACAGGAGTCACTCATCTGTCACTGTTACTACAGAATGTATGTGGGGGTAGCAGCTGGCTTTGGGGGTCTCTGAGCCCCTTCCCATCTACCATCCCAGCTTCAGATGTCCTGCCATGTGTGGTCTTTACGTAGTTCGCCTTTTATGAGGTGTTTTTGGTAGGATGTTCCTGCTTAAAGTGAAGGAGGCCGTGGAAGGACAGGGGTGCCCACACACCCCCTGCTAAGCTCGGAGGGGCTGTTGGTAGCACAGGACCTGAGTCTGGATGACACCGTGCTTCTCCCCAGGAACCGTCTCTGTTTCCTCCAGTTTTCACTCTGGACCACTCTTGGGGGGGAGGGAGGGGGAGTATGTGTGGCCCCAAAGAGAGTAAAGCCTCGCACTTTCCAGTCGTTAGCGTTTGAAAAAGCAGTCTGTTTTCATGGGCTGGTTCACCCAGAGTTCAAAGTGAAGGGCTTCTGTCACCCAGGGCTGCCGGCCTCAGCTAGTGGTACCCTGGGGGCCGGTTCCTGCCATCCTGTGCCCGGGCTCCCAGGAGCTGCTCTGAGCACATCTCGAGTCCCGGCGTTAGCATTTGTACTAGAGGGCCTGTCATCAGTCCGTGTGGACCACCCGTCCTCCAACTGTGGCCACAGGACCCCCAGGAACCCCAAGACCCTCCCAGGGGTCAGTGAGGCAGGACCTCCTCCTTGTACCTCAGCCACATGTCCCGCCGGTGCAGGTGAAGCAGAGGGGAGGCCACTGGGAGTAAAGAGGTGAGCACTGTGTAAAGTGTGGCAACGGGAAGTTATTTTGTTACATGTGTTAACATGTGGTGAGTTGATTTTTTAATGAATAAATATTTAACATCTTCAAGTTTTAATTTCAAATATGGTAAAGACTGGTAGACGTCATCCACACAGAGCTCTTTGGGGTAATTGGTCATGTTGGGGTACAGAGCAGCCCTGGGACCAAAGCCCTTGAGGGCGGCTGATCTCAGAGCAGGAGGGAGGGCCTGGGGAGGAAGCTCTGCCAGTCTGAACACGTGGGGGCGGGGGGACACTTCTGGTGCTGGCGCCTCAGCAGGGACGCAGCAGGGCCCAGGGCACAGGGCACGCCGACCACAGCCTGAGAGCAGGTGGTTCCCTTTGAAAGAAAGGTGGGAGCTTCTATAACAGTTTCCCACAGCTGAAGTCTGTCTTACCCTTGTTTGTGCTGAACTTTTTAGTTTGATATTAGATCAGAAGATTCATGCCTATCAGACAACATAAAGGGTTCTACATGCTGTCTCAGACCAGAAGAAATAAAATCCAGAGCAAGTAAAGATCTGAACAGAAAAATCTTGGAAGAAAAATATTTTTAGAATACTGGAGAGAAGACCTTCCTAATCAATGGGAAGCTTAGAAGCCATAAAGGAAAAAGATTGCGACAATATTTGATGACATAAAAATTAAAAAAATTTATATCATCTACAGAGAAACTCACACCAAAGTTTAAAGAAGTGACAGACCAGGAGAAAATATTTGCAACGCATGTAGCAGATAAAGATTTATAGCCATAATATGTAAAGACTGTTTACAAATAAAATAAATGAGAAAACTACAAATAAACTAATATAAACTAATATTATGAAAAAGAAAAATACAAATTTACCAGTAATCATAGGGAAAGATCACAATCACTAGTAACCAGGGGAATACAAATTAAAACAAGATACATGTTTTTGCCCATCAGATTAGTACATGTGGAAAGGACCGAGGGTCTGGGGCCATGAGGCAGGAGACACCCTGCCCTCGCCTTGACAAGAGGAGCATTTACAAGGCTGTATCAGTTTTTGGAATTTTTTCATAGGGATGCTTACAAATGTGGGTCACACACAATCTTTTGGTCACGGTAGAAAAAAAAACAAAACCGAACCACCTAACACCCATCGCTTGGAGAATGCAAGTCCCAGTGTTCTGTGTTTAGGAACTGGCAGCACCACAGGGGAATGATGTTGGTTCACATATTTTCTTGTTTAAAGGTGTCTGTGATGTATTGAGTGGAAAAAAGAACAATATATTTGTACAGTGATTCCATTCATTAAAAAGAAGAAAGCCCTTATTCAACAGGCAACACACAGATACACACAACGGGTGAATTGTGCCCCGGACGGCGTGGGTGCGGGGGTCGCAGTGAGAGCTGCTGGCCTGTGCAGGGGAACTTACACATTATACACTATTTCCATCTATGTTCTTTGAATTTTAAAGAAGTCTTCATTATTTTTATAATAAAAATGCTTTTCAAGTGAAACACATATATACCCCCAAATGTGCATAGAATTATGAAAATGTAATTTGATTGTTTTGCTGCAAATGGCCATCTGCATAGCCTTCCATATTCAGGAAAAGATGACCTAGAATGACATCCTCCCAGTGAAGAATTAACACGCAAAGATGTGTGCGGGGCCCCTCGTCGTAATCATCATCCAAAAAGCAAAGCAGTTTTCTTAAGAAGAGGAAACATTTGTCAATTCCAGGGCACGATTTAACCTGAAAGGCAAGTTTTGAATACTCTGCTGTTCATTCACAAACTAAAAATAAAAGTTGGTAAAACAAAGCATTATTTTGGGTTCAGTCTTCATGCTGCATTAGTCGCCCTTGACTGCCTGCTTCCTATCTGCTTGTCCCTGGAGCAGGGGTCCGTGGGTTGGTGGCTCACCCTCCATTCATCTCCTGAGATGCCCCCTTGTGCTTGGCAGCCAGGGTGGGCCTCACCCCTGCCTGCGGGAGCCGTCCTCTAGGTGGGCACCTGTGCAGTGGGCTCCAGAGCCTGTCCTCAGTCCACCTCTTCATGATGACGCTGGGCCCACCCATGCCTGATGCCAGGAACACAAGGTGATGGAGGCAGGTCCCTCATCGCTTACGCACACAGCCTCATCCTGTGTCGCCGATGACGAGGTTTGGGGTCCAGATGCGTGGGCACCTTGTGACACAGGGTGTCCTGGACACGGGACAGTTGTCTGCAAAGGCAGGGGGTTGTGAAGACGGGTTTCTCCCTCACAGGTGTGTCACACACCCCATAGCGCATGAGGATAAACGAGGTCACGCTGGTATCTGTACTCCAGCTGCAAAGTCCCAGCCTAGACCCTCCGACAGAGAGTGATTTCAGTTTCCAGGAGACTCCACCTTGAAGATTCTGATCGTCCCTGGGAGGCACTTGGGTGGCTCCCTGGGGGCTCCCTCCCCAGAGGAAGTACAAGCGCAATCTGCTGCCCATCAGTCACGAGGCCTCTGGGCGTCCAGAGCAGAAAACTATGGTGGGGAGCCCAACGTGTGGGCCCAGCGGCCCCGCCCCTCCTGCTGCTGGGGCTTTGCCTCCTGCACCTGCTCAGCCTCCAGCCAGGGGTGCGTCCAGCACACCCGCCTGGGCCCTGCTGCTCCCCACGGGGGGCTGTGGGGTCCTCAGGCCTCACACTCATCATCTGTTCTGCAGCGCACCCCCTCCCCTGCCTGGGGCCACTGGCCTTCCCGCCCGGTCCAGCAGGCATGTTTGTCAGTCTTTGTCCATCAGGTGTGCGGGGTGGAGGGCTGGGGTGGAGGATGGCTCCACAGGACAGGACACAGTGGGATCCAGGAAGACCCTCCCTCTACCCCAACAGGGTGGATGTGGGGCGGCACCCAGCCCCTGCCTGCATTGCGCAGGTGTGAGCCTGCACTTGAGAGCAGTGTACCCACTGGCCGGTGGCCTGAGCCCTGCTGCAGCAAGAGGGTGGGCCGTGCGTGCACGTGTGTGTGTACGTGTGTGCACATTCGTGTGCCCGTGTCCACACGTGTGTGCGTCCCAGGCAGCACCACCGCAGGCAGGGCTGTCCCCCTCTTGCCCTTCCTGCACTGTGCCCACCCCCTGCACAGCCACTTCCGCTCCAAGTGTGGGGAGAACAGGGCAGCACTCGGCCCGGCGGGAGCGGGAAGTCTGGACTGACCTTGGCCCTGGGCTCCGCTTCCCCTGAGAAGCCGAGGGCTGGCACCCTCTCCTCGAACTGCCCGTGAAGGTGCCCAGTGGGGAGCACGTGGTAGCGGTTTAGACAGGCTTCTGTAACGGTGTGGTCAGAACCCAGTGGTGCCACAGGACTGGAGACCATGGGGATGCGTCTCCTCAATCACCTCCCCTGGTGGGGCCTTCTCAGAGCGGAGCTGGGGCTCTTTGTCAGCGTGTTTTCCCTCCAGTGTGCTACACGGCCCCTGCGTGGAGGTGCTTTGGGAATCATACTTTCCACCCCCCTGGGGGTTGGGGGATCTGGCAGGGATGGGGCCCCAGAGCTTCTTGTGTCCCAGGAGATGGCACCCAGGAGCTGCCTGCCCTGGGGAAGGTCCCTGTGTGGTGGCTCCCCATGCTGTGCACACGGGGCTGGACCTGGTGTCCTGTGTGATGCCGGCCCATCACAGCGCAGGCCTTCGGGAGGTCCCATGGGGCCAGTGGGACACGCTCGACCAGGCCCTTCTCAGGACAGAACTGCAAAGATGAGGTCTGTCTGTGCAGCTGGGCCTCCCTCCATCATCCGCTAACCGCACAGTGGGGCTCTCGGGCAGCAGGCCTGGGGGAAGTCGTTTCTGTCCCAGGACGGTCTGGGGAGCAGGGTGGCCCTGGGCCTGGCTGACGCATTCTCCTCTTCGTCACAGCGGAGCTGGAGTTCGCCCAGGTGGTCGTCGTGGTGGTGGTGGTCACGGTGATGGTCGTGGTTGTCATCTGCCTGCTGAACCACTACAGAGTCTCCACCCGGTCCTTTATCCACCACCCGGGGCAGGGCCGGAGGCAGGACCGGCCGCAGCCGGTAAGTGTGGGCTGAGCGGGGCCGGGAGCCTGGGTGCAGGACGGCCCTGGGCTCGGCGTGTGAATCCCACACACAGAAAGCCCAGTCCGGGGGCCCGACCATGAGGCCAGTCCCCCACCCCCACCCCCCAACACAGTCACCACTGCCTGGACGGCAGTCAGCACACTCATTTCTCCTGCTCTGAACTCTATGGACCGTGCAGTCCCTGCCCTTCCACATCTGGCTTCCTTCCCTCAGTGTCATACGTGTGAATTCCATCCATGCTGGGACATGGCCCAGGGTCAGCGACGCATCCTGCATCCCCACCTACGCCCATGAGACAGGGGCTCAGCGGGGCAGGACAGGGAGGGGGTTGGACCCTCTGGGGCACAAGGGTGGGCAGGTTGTGTGGGCCTCACAGAACAGCAAGGCTGTTCAGGTTGGTTTTTTAAAAAAAAAAATTCCTAGCTACTTCCTGCCCTGAATCACTACCCTCTTCTGGGAAATAAAACACTGATATTCAGCTAAACTGCTCTATGATCTAACGCAGGAGCCCAGGGGCCATGGAAGGTTCAGGTCCAAGCTGGCTTTGCTGTCTGTGGTTCCAGTGGCTGTCAGTGAGAGCTTGGGGACACTGAGTTTAAACAATTATATATTCTTGGCTTCTGTGGTGGATGGAGGAGGCTGAATCCCCAAGCATGTTGGGACCAGGGCTGCCTGGTGACTGGCCTAGGGAGGCTGCCCTGAGTGTGGGGGCAGCTGTCCTGGGGTGACCCCCTCACACTTCATCGGGGCCAGAATCGCTCGGCCAGCCTTCGGGTCTGCTGTCCCCATGGGTAGAGCTGAGGTTTGCCCAGTGTCCTGTGTCCATGGCAGGCAGAGCTGGGGGGAAGGGTGAGGCTGCTGTGTGCCGCCCCCAGACCCACAGGGACGAGATGGGTGCTGGGGGCTGCAGCTCAGCCCTGAGGAAGACGCTCTCTCCCTCTGGCTTCCCCTCATCCTCCGCCGTCCCCTCCCTGCTGTTTCCTCCGTGCGGCCCGGCCAGTGCAGGGCAGGTGTGTCCCGAGGCTTGGGTTTTCCTTCTGATAAAATGGGAGTGTGGATACTGCTCACCAAGGTTTCACAAACTCATGATGTACTTTTACACGGTGACCAGAGACAGTTTAGGCGCAGGCCGGACCTCCATTTCATGTCTAGTCCAGAGGAGAAGCCTCACTCTCCTGGACAGGGACATAGATCCAGATCCCAGGAGCACTGGGGGTCACTGCCTGGGAACGTGCCCCCCACCGGGCTGGGCTTCTTGCGTCCTAAGTACCTCCTCCTCCCTCTCGATTTCTAAAAGATGCTGCTTCCCTTCATCACGCTCTGGGAGAGCAGTGTGATCCTTTCTTTCATACTCACTGTCCAGGGGACCTTCGGCGATGCGGGGAGATGTTTTTGGCTGTCATAGCTTGGGGACAGTGTTGCAGGGATGCTCTGAACGTCCTCAGCTTATGGGGCGGCCCTGCCCTCCTCCCCGGGGGCCCTTCAGCGTGAGACGGGGATGCTGTTAATACACGTGGATCTCATGGCAGGCTCAGGGGCGTCAGCAGAGTGAAGAGAGCCCTTGCTGACAGCTCGGTGGGGGTGGGAGGTGTCCACAGGGAACCTGCCCCATCAGACGGTTTTGGTCTGGGCTCTGTCTTCCTTTGCTCACTGTCAATCAGTGGATATGAGCCTGGCACCCACCAGGCAAGGAGGAAATGATGCAGTGAGCCCCAGCCTCTCCCCATCAGCAGCGCCCACCTGGCTTGGTGGTATTTTCTCAATCTCAGGGGAGGCCAAGGGGTCTCCAGGGGCCATTTGTGTGTGGGGAGGGGTGTACATCAGGAGGCCGTAAACCGTAGAAGGGTGTGGGGTGGAGCAGCTTCAAGGTGCCCTTCTGGGTGGCCCCCTGCCCCGCTCCCAGCATCCAACCAGCCTCCTCCCGAGGGGCTTAGAGGGGCAGGCTGCCCGTGGCCTCGTGTGGTTTGTGCTCTCCTAGGGAGAAGGTGGCCGAGGCTGGAGGTGCCTGGGGTCGCCGTTGTCAAGGTGGTTCCATGTCTGCTGTCAGAGCATCCCAGGAGCTGCTGTGCCTGCTGTTTGGCAGCTGGTGGGTGTGGGGTGCCCCCTGCCGGCCTCACCGTGGATGAGCATCCATGGCTCTGAGCCTGTGCGTTGCTGGGACCCCCACGCTTCTGGGGGCCTTTTGGCCCGTTTGTTCCAGAACTGTGTGAGGTCTCCACGACCATGTCAGTAAAAAGTGTGTTTATTTTAAACTGCTGTGAGAAGGGCTGGGTATCTAATTTGTCAGCTTCTAGGTGATCTGGCTTAACACTATTGGTTAAGGTTACTTTTATGTATTTCCTATGGAAGACTTGATAGTCAAGATGGAAAAATATAGGACAGTAATTGGGATTTTTTTTTTTTTTTTGGCTGTGTCAGGTCTCAGTTGCAGCACACAGGGATCTTCGTTGCGGCACGCGGGCTTCTCTAGTTGTGACACGTGGGCTCTAGAGTACGCGGGCTCTATAGTTGTAGCGCACTGGCTTAGTTGCCCCACAGCATGTGGGATCTTAGTTCCCCGTCCAGGGATCGAACCCATGTTCCCTGTGTTGGAAGGCGGATTCTTAACCACTGGACCACCAGGGAAGTCCCTGGCCTTTGTTCTTGAGAAAGAGGCTGAACATGTAGATGTTCTGATGTGGTTGAGGAAACATGACTCCCTCTCTGCACTAATGGGCTTTCCCTGGTTCCCAGGGAGAGTCCTCTGGAAAAAGGTGGGTTGGACCAGTTGCCCCTTTGGGCCCAGCTTGCTCTGATTCGGGGGGTTTGCTTTGTGCAGTCACAGCCCCTTCCTCACGTGGCCCCTTGCCACCTCCATTGCCTGTGGGCGGACACACTTCTGTGCCAAGGGAGGGACGGATGGAGTCTGTGTTGGCCGAGGCCAGTCGGCCTGCATCACCACAGCGTCCCTGAAACGCCATTCCAGGGGAGCAGGGCGATGGGATGGACTGGCCCTGAATTTGGTGGAAGCAGCCACTTCTGGATGAAAATGAAAAAGAGTGATCCGCTTCAGTTAAGTTACGACAAAAGTAAATGCTTAAATAGTGGCAGCAGCAGTGAGTGGGTTTGTGATAAAAAGCCATACGTGTTCTTTCTGAGGGAGCCTTACCTTAGTGTTTAGAGCCTGGCTTATGTGAGTTCGGCACTTTGAGACTGTCTAGGTTTCTTTTCATCATCTTAGACCGCCAAGTAATAGGAAAACAATAAAAGGGCATAAATATTCCAGACACAGCCCTGAGAGATGTTCACACACGTCGCTGGAGCCTTTCTTTCCCGAGCCAGGGGAGGCCCGCATGGCCTTTTCTGACAGCCTTGCCTGTAGGCCACCCCGCAGGGCCCACCAACCTGCCTGGACAGCAGGCAAGGCGGAGGTGGCCGCCCATCTACTAGGAACAGCAGAAGGATGGGAACGTTTTACTTAGTTTGAATCATATAAAATTGTGGGTGTTCAGCCATTTTGACCTATAAAAGCAGCAATTTCAATTTTAAAAATCAACAAAAGGAGTCACATCAGGCATTTTTCTTCATGACCAAATGCTACAGGAATTAAATCAATTGTAAAAGTGCGGTGCCCGGTGCCCGGCCTCCCTGGAGCCAGAGCAGCGCCTGGCGGGCAGTGGGTGCACCAGCCCCGCGGGGAGGGACGGGTCTGTGGTGCAGAAACTCAGGTGTGGGGGAAGTCCAGGCCCAAAGACCCTCCCTGCAGATGGCCAGACCTGGGCAAGGGTGTGGCCAGTGTGTGTGTGGTTCCCCCCGCAGGGTGTTTTGACAAAACTTGATCCAACTTGAAAAAACTGGGAGATTTCACGTAAAAATAGAAATTTACATCTTTCCTTGAAAAGTGAGCATATCAGCCACACTGGCCTGTATTCCCGCTTGGCTCCCCCAGGCCAGGGCTGCCAAGCAGCCTGTGCTCACCTTCCGCTATGGTCCCAGCCCCTGCACGGGCCTCAGAGGTGGGCCGGTTTGCACAGAGGTGATTGTTTTTGGAGCAAACATTCTTCTGCATTCATGCCTCTACCACAAAGGTGAAAACAGATGGACCAAGGGGGCCACTGGCTTCCGAAAAATGGGGAAACTTCTTTGTGGAAGTAAAGATCATTCCTATGAGATGAGTGGTTCGGCCAGGTGGGGTGAGTCTGGGTCACAGGACAGTGTGTCCCGGGCCTGCTGACCAGTCCCGCGCTCGGAGCAGGGCCCTCCTCTCTGACGGGGTCTGGGCTCCTCTCCACTGGCCCGGACGCCTTGCGAACCAGGGCCGGCAGTTCCGTGCAGGTGTGTCCTGGGGCCCCACACAGCTCACTCCCACTGTGGCTAAGAGCCCGGCAACTGCGCACCTGCCTAGTCTCATTTCTACCTACTTCAGCCTGTGTTAGGAAAGCATTTCTAAAACGATAGGAAGGAACCATTTTCAGGAAGGCGCAAAAAATGAGCTGAGGGCCTGCCTGATAATGCAGGTGGAGCAGGCGAGTCTGTGACAGTCTGAGTGTAGCATCGGCTGGTCCAGGGCGCAGGCTCCCTGCGAGCAGGTGGATTCTTGCTGCACTGTGAGACTGGGGGGGTTGCTGCCCACCTTGTTTCATGAGCATTTCCAAGTGTCCAGAGGCCACGGGCAGCAGGTCAGGCCTCCTTTAAGCATCAAGCATGGGATCCTACTGTCTACCTCCTGTTTGTCTCAGCAGGAGCAGGGCGTTTGCAGACTGGCCATTTAAAAGGTTTTACCCTTGAAGCATTAGAAGATAAACTATTTTAACAGCTTGAAATGAGAATGTCTCCTTCAAGTAAGAGAAAGGAGGCCAAGTTGCTGGCGAAAATTGGATAAGGATCCTGGGCCATAGCTGTTACACAGCAGAATCTCCGAGATCTTTAAAGCTAGTAACTTAGATCATCCTTCTGCTGTTGATGGTGCTCAGAAGAGTTTTTAAATTACCTTCAAAGCTTACAGGTCATTTTTAGTAAAATTTTCAAGAGACATTTTAAAAAAATTCTCAATGTTGGCAAGCCTTCCTTTTTTTACTTTGTTCTCTGAGGCTGGGTTTGATTTTTGGTACCAGCCAAAATCCATTTAGATGTAGCTCATCAAGTTACTGATACAATTTTGGTGCAAAGTCAAGTGTGACCATTAGTAAGGCTGATGTTGTTTACGCTGCAAGCTGATGGTGCAGAGAAAGGCCAGGAAGGACCCAAGAAGGGGGAGGTGGACAGAGGGCCTGGTCTGTGTTGTTAAGGCTCTTGTGATGAGGATGTGTTCATGCATTACTTTTGCAATTAAAAGACACACTATGCTCACATAAACTGATGCTGAAGACAGTTTCAATAACATTCTGAGCATCTGTAATCTGTAGACTCCCAAGGTAACGCATTTGAACACAGCTGGTATTGTGACAAAGGTATGCTAAAATCAGATTTTTTAATAAAATTGATAAAAAATTTTATAAACAATTTTTAGTAACCTTCTAAATAGGCATTAGTATTAATAATCTAATGGTAAAGTTTGTTTTGTTTTTACTTAGTCCTTAAAAACTGGTGTGGTTTGTTCTGGGGGGGAAAAAATGGCTCTCTAAATTACCCTAATTCTGAGAGGCCCTTGCTGGGGAGGTGTACAGGGCCGTCAGAGACTGCATGGGAGGTAGCTGGGATCCGGCTCTGTTACTCCCCTACCAACTCCGAGACCGCGGGGAAGGCACTTGGCTTGTGCCCCTCACGCGTGAAAGGAGGCTCACAGTGTGTGGTTCCACGTTGCCCTGAGCTTTCCGATTCCAGGCTGCTTTCTCTTGAAGCCTGATTGCTCACTCTCCCCCACCACCAACCCCCGGAGGCATCACATTCCTCCTTTTCTGCTTGCTCTTAGGGGCCTGTGGGCCTCCCTGAGCTATTGATTGTTGTGGAAATATAAAGGATTCCCTTTCTTTTCTTCCCAGCAGAACTTCCTTCTTGATTTGTCTTTCTCTTAAGGGACGTGCCCTAGATTGAGTAGAGTTGGGAGGTAAATAGTCTTGAGAAGTCTGATGATGGAATCCCAAGGAGGATAAAGGGGAAATGCTGGAGAGAAGAGTCATTGGCATCTAAGCTGTTACTGCTGTCAAGGGTGGAAAAGTGAGAACTACTAAAGCATCTGGATGGTGGAGAGGTTGCCTGGGAAAAGGGAACAAACAAGAGAAAAGTGATTTTATCAGAAGGCAAAGATGTTGCTGAATATCCAAACATCATTTTTACCTATGCTTTGAAATTCACCCTGGGAAAGGGAGTAAAATCGATTTTCAAATATTTGAGGCCATATGATATGTTCATTCACTGGGAGGAACCCTTGGGTAGAAGCCAGAATATCCAGCAATGGCCTTGCTTTACACAAACTGACCATGTCACCTCCAGTGAGTCGTACACCCTCCTTGGGCTTCAGTTTCCTTCCATCCAAAATGAGGGAGAACTGGCTTAGATCAGAGACCTTTCAGATTGTTTCTGACCCCTCTGACCAAATGTGTAGGAAACACATTTTACATCACAATCCACAATATTCACATGCAACTGAGGCAGAACTTTCACCAAACAGTACTTAAAATGTACTCAAGATGTTTTCTGTCTGTTTTATCTCTGGAATGCTGGCTGTGACCCACCTAAATTGATTTTCCAGTTCTCTAAGAGGCTGCAGCTCACAGTTTGAAAAACACTATATTGGGTCTTTCCACTCCCCAAATCTGATGATCCCTGCGGTCCTTTGTGTGTGGAAAGGAGAGTTTAGCAGCTAAGAGCTAAACCAAGAAAGTTCAGAGCATGGGGTGCTCTCACATGTGGTGCCCAAGGACCCAAGGCAGCAAGCAGGCTTCAGCCGCAGCTCACAGCAGAAGCCCGTGAGTCATGGTCACAGATGACTCTCTTTCAACGCTCTAAGCATTGTATCCTTTGGGTGGAAAAAGATCTAAGAGATACAGAAATAAAGATTATAAGAGTACTATGAGCAATTGTATATCAACAAATTGAATAACCCAGATGAAATGGAAAGATTCCTAGAAACACACACTACTAAGACCAACTCATGAAGAAATAGAAAATATGAATAGATCTGTAACTAGTAAGGAGATTGAATCAATAATCAAAAACCTCCCAACAAAGAAAATTCCTAGACTAGATGGCTTCACTGGTGAATTCTACAAAACATTTAAAGAACTGACACCAGTCCTTTTCAGATTTTTCCCCAAAATTGAAAAGGATGGAACACCTTCTAACTCATTTTATGAGGCCAGCATTACTCCAATACCAAAGCCCCAGACAAAGACATAACAGGAAAAGAAAAACCAAAGACCAATATCCCATATGAATACTGATGCAAAAATCCTCAACAAAATACTAGTAAACTGAATTCAGCAGCATAATAAAAGGATTATACATCATGACCAAGTGGGGTTTATTCCTGGAATACAAGGATGGTTCCACATTATGAAATCAATCAATGTAATGCACCTCATTAACAGAATGAAAGGAAAAAAACTACATGATCATCTCATCGATGCAGAAAAAGTATCTGACAGAATTCAACACGCTTTCATAATAAAAACATTCAACAAACTAAGATAAAAAGAAACTACCTCAACATAATAAAGGTCATCTATGAAAAGCCCACAGCGAACATCATACTCAATGGTGAAAGACTGAAAGCTTTCCCTCTCAGATCAGGAAAAAGGCAAGGATGCAGGCATGCTTTCACCACTTCTGTCTAACATAGTATTTATTATAAGTTTTAGCTAGAGCAACAAGGCAAGAAAAGGTATTCAGTTAGAAAGGAAAAAAAGTAAAATTATCTCTCTTTGTAGATGACATGATCTTATGTGTAGAAAATCCTAAACATTCCAATTAACTAATAAACACACAAAAAGCTCCACTAGAACTAATAAATTCAGCAAAGTTGCAGGACACAAAGTCAGCCCCCTAAAATCAGTTGCATTTCTTTACACTTACAATGATCAATCCAAAAAGAAATTAAGAAAACAGTTCAATTTACAATAGTATCAAATAGAATAAAATACTCAGGAGTAAACTTAACCAAGGATATGAAGGGTTTGTACACTGACAACTATACAGCATTGCTGAAAGAAATTAGACACAAATAAATGGAAGACATCTTGTGTTCATGGACCTGAAGACTTGATCCTGTTAAGATGTCAGTACTACCCAAAGCAATCTACAAAATCAGTGTAATCCCTGTCAAAATCCCAATGATGTTTTTCTGCAGAAATAGAAAAGCCCATCCTAAAATTCATGTGCTATCACAAGGAACCCCCATCCCCACCTACAGCCAAAATAATATTGAAAAAGAATAACAAAGTTGGATGTTTCACACGTCTTGATTTCAAAATTTACTACAAAGCTACAATAACAAAACAGTGTGGTGCCAGCATAAAGACAAACATTTAGACCAACAGGATAGAATAGAGAGCCCAGAAATAAACTCTCCGATGTACGGTCAAATGATTTTCAACAAGGGTGCCAAGACCATTCAAGGAAAAAGGACAATCTTTTAAAAAATGGTGTTGGGAAAACTGGATATTCACTACAAAATGATGACATTGAACCCTTATCTGCTACAATATGCAAAAAATTAATTCAAAATGTATCAAAACCTAAATGTAAGAACTAAAACTATTAAACTCTTAAACAATAGAGCAAAAGATTCATGACATTGGATTTGGCAATGATATCTTGGATCTGACACTAAAAGCACAAGCAACCAAAGAAAAAAATAGGTAAACTGGACTTCAAAAATTAAAAACTTAAACTTGTCAAAGGACACTATCAAGAGAGTGAAAAGGCAACTCATAGAATGGGAGAAAATATTTGCAAATCAGGTATCTGATAAGGGATTAATATCCAAAAAATATAAAGAACATTTACAACTCAGCAACAAAATAAGTGAACCTAATTTTAAAATAGGCAAAGGACCTGAGTAGGTATTTCTCCAAGGAAGATATACAGATGGCCAATAAGCACATGAGAAGAGCTCAGATCACTAATTGTGATGGTTAATTTTATGTGTCAACTTGACTGAGCTAAGCAATGTGTCTATGGGAGTAATTCCGGAAGAGATTACCATTTGACTCAGTAGACGGAGTGAAGAAAATCTGCCCTCACCAATGTGGGTGAGCATGATCCAACCCCTTGAGGGCCTGAGTAAAAAAAAAAAAAAAAAAAATGGAGGAAGGGCAAGTTCTTTCTCTCTTTTCTTGAGCTGGGATGTCGATTTTCTCCTGCCTTTGGACATCAGAGCTCCTGGTTTTTGGGTCTTCAGAGTCCAAGACATACCAGTGGACACCCCCCCCCCCCACAGTTCTCAGCCCTTCGTATTTGGACTGAATTATACCACTGGCTTTTCTGGGTCTCCATCTTGCGCAGAGCAGATTGTGGGACTTCTCTGCCTCCAGAAACAGGCAGCCAATTCCTATAATCAATCAATCAATCTCCTATTGGTTCTGTTTCTCTGGAGAACCCTGACTTAATACACTAATCATACACAAATCAAAACCATAGTGAGAGGGGCTTCCCTGGTGGCACTGTGGTTAAGAATCCACCTGCCAATGCAGGGGACACGGGTTCGAGCCCTGGGCCGGGAAGATCCCACATGCCGTGGAGCAACTAAGCCCGTCCACCACAACTACTCAGCCTGCACTCTGGAGCCCGTGAGCCACAACTACTGAAGTCCACGTGCTTAGAGCCCATGCTCCGCAACAAGAGAAGCCACCACAGTGAGAAGCCCGCAAACCGCAACGAAGAGTAGCCCCCGCCCGCCACAACTAGAGAAAGCCCGCGCTTAGCAACAAAGACCCAACTCAGCCAAAAATTAATTATTTAAAAAAACCATAGTGAGATGCCACATCACACCCACTGGAGTGACTATTAGCAAAAAACCAGAAAATAACCAGTGTTGGCAAGGATGTGATGAAATTAGAACCGAAATGGTACCACTGCTATGGAAAACAGTAGTGGTTCCCCCCAACCCCAAATTAAACATAGAATTACCGTATGATCCAGAAATTCTACTTCTGGGTGTATCCTCAAAAGAATGAAAAGCAGAGATTCAAAGAGATATTTATACACCCCTGTTCATAGCAGCATTATTCATGACAGCCAAAAAGGGGAAACCACCAAGATATCTATGAATAACAAAATATGGTATGTACCTGAAATGGAGTATATTAGCCTTAAAAAGGAATGAGATGCTGCCACAGGCTGCAACATGGATGAATCTTAAAGACATTATGCTCAGTGAAATAAGGACAGTATTGTATGATTCCACTTAGACAAGGTTCCTAGAATAGTCAGATTCATAGAGACAGAAGGTAGAATGGTGGTCACCAGGGGATGAGGGGAGGAAGGAATGGGGTGTTAGTGTTCAGTGAGTACAGCGTTTTCAGTTTGGGAAGAAGACAAATTCTGGAGATGGATGGGGGTGATGGGTGTGTGGCAACGAGGATATACTTAATGCCACAGAACTGTATGCTTTCAAATGACTAAAATAGTAAATGTTATGTATAATTTACCACAACTTTAGAAAAGACAATTTTGATTTTCCACTCACCACCCAGCCCACAGAAAGTGCCAAACAGATTTAAAAGGAAAAACTCCAGTCATTGTGTTCCAGGTCTGCAGACGACACATCTGGATCGTTGGGATCATAAAGACAAGCACTTGGAAGAGCACGTGATTTTTTTATCTTTAACGCAGACGTTTTAGTGTCAGGCAGATTCAACTTATGGGAAAATTTTCTGGCCACGTGGCTGTTTACCATTCAGAAGGGGGAAAATACAATGCAGATTCCTTGAGGGTAAAGGAACCTGAAAACGCACATCTTCAAGCCTGTGAGATCCGGAGTTGTCCTGTGTCCCTTTTTCAGAAGATGCAGATTCACTAGAGCCCCTCAGGGTGGCCCAAGGCTTTCGTGGGCCTGGATCTTGGTGGCCATGCTCCCCGGGGCACCCACAGGGGTGTCTTCAGGGCCACCAGGAACGCAAGGGCGCCGGAGGTGCTCTGTGGACGCAATGCGGCATGAGGGAACAGTTCTCACAAGCAAACAGCTACGAAAGACGCAGTGTGTATGGGCCCGCAATAGCGATACTAGCAAGATTTTGTTCCTGTTGCTCAAAACTCTGTGAGCTGCTATCTTATTTCCCAGCTTATTCCGTCGTGGTCAGAGGACCCGGCTTCCTGCGAAGGGTGGTGGGGTGGCTGGGCCCTGGTCTCGCCGGGCTGTTTCTGGTGCGCTAGAAGAGGCCAACCTCATGGCCTCCCCTGCGAAGCCTGAGCTCAAGGCAGCCGCCAGCGAGCAGCTGAGTGAGCAGTAGGGGCGGCGGCCGAGGAGCGGGTGCGTGCCCTGCGGAGGCTGTGGTGGTGCAGACCCGTCCCGTGACCATGGCCCCTGAAGAGGAGGGGGTCCCTGCAGAACCACAACATTCCACCTGTGCAAGGCTTGGTGTGGATCTCTTTTAGGCACTTTTCCAGTTTTGCTAATTTCTGGGAAAATAAAGCCATTGAGAATAGTTATTGCCGTTTTCAGAAAACGTGCTACTACCCATCTTCTGGATCCCTTCCTGCCCACTTCATTTGGTGCTGTGATATCTGATTGTCAGGCTGCGCCCTGTGCTTTAATCTGCTGTTGCCAAGGGTGGAATTCTTAGGAACAGTGGAGGATGCTCTGTGCTGTTCTCAACGCGGGAGTGACATCGCCCTTGACGCAAAGGAGCACTGCCTAGGGCTCGGACACCTGGTTAGAGCCACTCTGTTGCCGTTACATAGTTGTATAGTCAGATCTAGGGATGCCACCTGCTCACGGCGAGGGGGGCCGTGGTGGATGCCTGCCTGCAAGGAGCAGGGGAGGTCGATTTCACTTCTTAAGGCCTGGGGCTGTTTGACCTCCCAAGTCCACCGGTGGGCACTTTCAGGTCACAGGAGGCCATGATGGCAGGAGGTCGTATGTGCACATTCCTGGGAATCCAAAAATACAGGCACTTCTCTACCCACCACCCCGTTCTTCTCTTAGTAGTCACAAAAGCCCCGCAGACCCTGCTATAGCCTACAATTGGGGTTCAAAAGGGATACCACACTGAAATGCTCTGTAGACAAGTTTATGGTGTTAGAAGTGATCCTTAATCATGCCTACTGTTTGCTCATCACCTTGCTGGTCTGGCTTTTTTTTTTTTTTGGTTGCGCTGGGCCTTAGTTGTGGCTCGTCAGCTCCTTAGCTGCGGCATGCGAACTCTTAGCTGTGGCATGCGTGTGGGATCTAGTTCCCTGACCAGGCATTGAACCCAGGCCCCCTGCAATGGGAGCATGGAGTCTTAACCACTGCACCGCCAGCAAAGTCCCTGGCCAAACATTTTTGAAAGATTACTAAGCAACTAGATGTCAGGTTCCACACTCCTCGTGAGCATTTGTACTGAGGAATCAATTCATAAGAAGATGCACAGAGGGCTCTTAGGTTTGGGAAACTCAGTCTGAAAGCCAGCGGTGTAGATGGGCACACCATTCAAGGCTACTGTGGGGAGACCCGAACTGTTTGACTTTCCTGTGGCCACGACTCCTCTGGGGGTGCAGGTAACAAAAGGCTGGGGCTTTGTGATTCCGGGTGTTAAACAGCCTGCGCTCAGCTGAGTGTGATCCCTTGGCTTTGGGTGCTGCTGCATGAAACTAATGATCTTCCTGTGATGTCCCCCACCCCCCAACCAGGAAGGGCGCCTGTGGCCTTCAGACAGATCTGGACCTCGGCCCACCTCAGAGGTAAGGGGTTGGACACAGGTGGGGTGTGGGTGGCAGGAGATGCATAGAGGGGGATGAACAAAATTGGTGGAAGGGTTGAACGTGTCAGCACAGATGAAGATCAAGGCCTGTGCCTGTAACTTGGTTTAAGAGGTGCGGGAGGGGTCTTCCCTAGACTCTCCCAAGGATTCTTTGTGCCTGGCCAGAGCTCCTTCCGGAAAACAGGTCGAGAATCCAGGATCTTCACTTGATGCCTTAGGCTGCTGATAATGAGGTGGTGGCTGTCGGTGTAGCTTATAAACATCACCGCTTGATTCACCCCATCTCCCAGTTTAATAGTATGATTGTAAAAATAACATTTTTTGCCTTTAAGTGAGAGAAGTTGACAGATGGATGTATATCTTTATATACATATGTCCTTCCTCTAGAAGAAAGTGAGATGGTGGAATAGATGAGAAGCTATGCAAGAGAGTACCTGGATTCTTTTGGGGGGAAAAAAGTATAATTATACTTACTTTGGAATATAAAATAGTTTTCATGTCAGTTGCTAAAAATAACTACAGGAAACTTTTATCCAGAAAGAAAGTCACTTGTTTCATATTTTTAAGTAATTGATAGGGCAACAGCTCCTATAAATAACTCATAAATTGACCCAATGTCTTGTACCTGCTCCAGGTACCATCCTGTGAAGTTACAACTTACATTTACAATGAAAATTCTTCACCCTCTATACTCCTCTGAATCACAGGAGTGGGGCCCAGAGAAGGTCACATGGTGGGCAGGCCGGGGTGGGGGTGGGGGGGGCTCCTGTGTTCTCCTTGACCAGTGGGAAATGTACACAATAACTCCATTAAACCTACATTTTCAGGTAACCGCAATTATCCGTTGCTGAACCGTCCTGGGTTTGGCAAGGTGAGTGATGTAAAGTCATTAGGAACGAAAAACCTGTTTTTCTGGAATAGCCTTTACATGTGTTTTGGGGGGAAAAGTTTTCAGATGGGTGAGAACAGACGTGCATTTCCTTGCTGCCATCACGTCCGTGGTCATCACTGTGCCAAGAACATCTCCCAGGTGTTGCTCTTTTCCCTGCAGATCATGTACGCACCGCGGTCCAGGAATGGGGGGACTGCCCCAACCTTTCTCCAGAGGGATCGGTTCAGCCGCTTCCAGCCCACCTACCCCTACGTGCAGCACGAGATCGACCTTCCCCCCACCATCTCCCTGTCGGACGGGGAGGAGCCGCCTCCTTACCAGGGGCCCTGCACCCTGCAGCTCCGGGACCCCGAACAGCAGATGGAACTCAACCGAGAGTCTGTGAGGGCCCCACCCAACCGAACCATATTTGACAGCGATTTGATAGACGTGTCCGTCTACAGCGGAGGCCCACGCCCACCCAGCAGCAATTCAGGCATAAGTGCCAGCACCTGCAGCAGTAACAGGAGGATGGAGGGGCCACCCCCGGCCTACAGCGAGGTGATGGGCCACTGCCTGGGTGCCACTCTCTTCCACCCCCAGCACAGCACGCACAGGGGGAGCAGACTGCCACTCCAGCGGGATGGCCCTGGGGGGCACCAAGCTGCCCGTTCAGGGCAAGGACAGGAAGCCCGGGAACCTCATCTGACCTGCGTGCATACCTGACTTAAGAAAGGAGGAGGGAGGCGGTGGCACTGCTCCTCCGTCCCCAGCACAGCAAGTTCAGTAAAACAATGATTCCTTCCACAGGAGCCGCACGCAGGCTGAAATAGTACAAACCTCCTCCAGTCTGGCCGCAAACGGTGTTCATCTCGGGCAGTGATAGGAAAGGGCAGGTTTTGGAAAAGGGTGGGCATGAGAACACAAAGGGGTGCTTTGAAGACATTATGAAATAAAACCCACAGAGGCATCTGACTTGACTATGAAAGCAGACGCAGCAGGGGAAGAGGCCAGAATGGCCTGTTTTACAATTAACTGAATACAGAGGAAAATGTTGTTATACATTATGGGGAAGAATCGCCAGTTTGCTTCCCACCCCTAAACTGTGGAACTTTTTTATTTTAAAAATATGATTCTAAATTCCTGTTTTGTGTGCCAAGGTATAAAGTGGAGAAGTCAGATGAATGCAAGGGGTTAATCAGTGTTGTGATGCTGTGTTTTAAAAGTTGCACTATCTTCATGTTTAAGATAATGAGGAAGCTTTACTCGTTCTGTATGTTGTCTTTTCACCTGTGGATTAAAATTAGGCCCCATAATCATCTCCCCCATAATCATGCAGGAAAGGGTGTTAGGGGAGGTAGCCTAACGTACACCACTTACTTACATTCACCAAGAAAGTCACCACACAGCAGTGAATGCGTCACTGAGGCACCTGGAGACTCTGGATGGAGCAGAGGAAACTCCTGCATCCCTGGTGTGTTGAGTCCCTCCAGCCTCAGGCTGCGTGTTTTACACCTGCATTTACACACCACGCAGTGCTGCCCTGGCCCTCCAGCAGTGCAGTTTCTGTGGTAATTTAGATTTTTTTCACTGTAGCATGAAATATACTCAGATAATACACTATTTTATGCAATAAATTGTTTAAAATGCAAGGTGGCTATTTTTATACTGTTGAAACACATGACTTCAGTGTGTTCCTGCAGTCTCTCCTTCCCTGGATAGTGGAGTTCAGGCCTGGATGGCTGGTCAACAAGACTCAGCAGTCGCTTCTGTGCAGCCCACCGCCCTGTTATGTGCGTGACACTGGCTGCAGATACTGTGTAGAAGCCCCTGGGACTGAGGAAGGGACCCATGTGGCCAAGTATGCGGACCAGCACCCGGGAGGAATGCAGTGCTCAGAACCAGATGCGCTCCCAGGGGTCACTAAGCCTCTGCAGTGGAGGCCAGAACTGGGCGGGGAGCAACTCAGAGCACAGGGTAAAAAGCACAACTTGCAGCTAAAATCAACTAGAAAACTAACCTTAATTATTGTAACATTCATTCTCACCTAAAGTAACTTCCTTCACAGAAGCATCTGCCTTTGCTGCACCCAGATGGGGTGCTTCTGTGCAGCCCCTGCCTGCTCTCACAGGGACCGAGGGCTGGAGGGATGACTTGGGACCCTGACCTGCAGTTCCGGGTGTCTGCTGTTGTGGTCTCGGAGGTGGCTGCCCGGTGAGGTGCCCTCGTGCTGCTGGCAGAAAGCTCTCAAACTGCTTTCTGCTGCTCCTTTCCAAGGCTCCTCTTGGTTGGTAGGTCCCTGGGTTTTGTTTGGAGAACTGGAATCTTCATCCATTTCACACAGTAACATCCACACAAGTAGTCAATCTCTTAAAAGAAGATGGTGGTCAACAATTGTTACTCATGCTTCAGACCCTGTTGAGCAGTGTGCACGCTGAGGGCCATGGCAGGAGCTCTGGGACGGGCAGAGTCCTGGGGGCCTGACCAGAGGACACCCACCCACCCACCGTATCAGATGGCCTCGACCTCAAGCCTGTGCTTAAAGGAGGCTGGGACTCTGCGTGGCGTGAGGTTTCCCCTTGTGTTGCTGGTGAAGGTGGGAAACTGCCTGTCCTCCCCATCTTCGGGCAGATTATCGGTCAGGCGTTCCCCCTTAGGTGCAGAATGAGGAGGCTGGCTGATGGTGTCATCATTCCAAACCTCACCTGCACTTCTGGTAGAGTGGGTGAACACACCCAGTAGTTCTAGCTCAAAATGGTGAGTTATGCTTAGAAACTTATAAATTCCTTAGTCACTTTGCAAGCACCTGAACATTTTGCAGATGTTCACAGTACTGGTAAAAAAAAAAAATTATTTAATTCAAATAACTTTAATTGTTCTTCAAAACCGAGACTGCTCCCTTTTGGCCACTCTATTAGATAATTGCCTCTAATGTAAATAGTTATTTAATGATGCAGACATATCAAACCATGACCTGAATGGTCTCTGAGGCTGGGGCTCTGTAATGAATTAGTTTAAAAGCCAAGGTCATAAATTGAATTAATAGTCAATTTCCCTTCAACACAGCAAAAAGGTAATTTAGACCTCTACTTTTTCGAAGGTTGTGGCTGACATGGTGTGGAAAGAGGCGTGACTGTGAAGCTGCAGCTTGATCAGTGGGGCCTGAGGGTCCAGGTTAGAAACCAGAGGGTTAGGGGATCAGTGAGCAGTGGGTGGGGAGCTGGGCTCCATCGTCTTAGCGACTCCCTGGATATGAACCCCAGGCACCTTGAGTCCCACTTATAGGAACACTCATGTGTCTGTTGGCTTTTTCAGCAAGCCTAGTGTTCCTCAGACACTAAGGTTGTCCTTTACTACAAAAGAGATTTTGCTGAAGAAATTGTGCATTTATTGCGCTGGCCAAAAAGTTCGTTCAGGTTTTTCCATGTTACAGAAAAACCTGAACGAACTTTTTGGCCAACCCAACACGAAGTTCTATCTGGGACCAAAATTCAGTGTTAAAAAAGCTTGACAAGCATATACCCTCTGTCCTCCGTACCACAAATACACGTGGACACACAGCTCAGACAGCAGAGGAAAATGTGCAAAACTTGGGAAGGTTTGTCATGAGGATGACACTTAAGTCCACTAATTGCAGCTGGGAGAGGAGGACACAGGGGCCAGCAGGAAGCGGGGGGCCTTCTACCCCAGCATAGGGACCTGTACTCAGATAAGCGTGTCTCCAGCTTCAAATTATCCCCCTCTTCACCTGTATTTTATCATCATAAGAATGAGAAGGGCTCAAAGGCAAGCACTTTTCGAAAGCAGCTCAGATCTGGGAGAATCCATTCAAATCCCCGCCCTCCTCAGAACCAGTGGCTGCATCCTGACAGTTGGGCCTGGATCTTACCTCCACCTGCTCTTCTGTCCAGAGAGTCCTTGCAGAGACTGTCCAGGTCCACGAGCCCCTCCAAAGCAGCTTCCATTTGCTGCTGGCCACCAGGCTCCCACACTGGCCTGGCTGCGAGGCAGCGGCTAGGGGCTGTTCCCCAAGCCTTGTGTTTGCTGTGCCAAGGCTGCTGCTTGAGGTCTGCTGCTTAGAACAGCAACATGTTAGTGTACGGTTCATTTTTCTTAAAATTTCCAGAGCTGAGCAGTGTCTGTGAAGGAAAAACTAGGAAAGATAGTTGTGCTGGGCGCGGGGCCTTGCGGTGACAGCCCCCCACCCCCACCCCGCACCTTGGTGGAGAAGCAGGGACCAGGCTCCCCTTCTGCACAGTCACCTTGGCCTTGGCGAAATGGAGATGCATTGGCAAGTCCCCCCCAGTGTAAGGACGCTGTGTCTAAAGGGGCCCAACAAAAGCAGATGAAAGACCTGCTCTCACCCCGACCACAAGTGGGTCCCAGTAGCTCACCTGAATTGTGCGAATTCCGCAGGAATCAGGATTTCAGCTTTAGCTTATTTTACTCCCCAAGTGCTGCATCTTGCACACTTCAAGTTTATGTTCACGGCCAGGGTTAGACGGCCACTTGCTGCTCCTGCCTTCAGGCTGGTGTGCAGGGAGGGACACCTTGTGAGCAGCGCTGTCTTCAGTGTGTGTGAGGTGCTGGGGTGAGAGCTGTACAGAGATGCAGATGGTGAAGATCCACGTCCTTTCATAGAGCTCAGCGTGGCAGTAGTTTTTAAGCAGCCAAGGTGTTTCATGTTCTAACTTCTGCAGATGCAGGAACCCAGCCCCCTTTGTTGTGCCTCACTCACAATGGTGCTTTCAGTGTCTGTCAGGCGTTCATTTGTAAGGTGCTGTATATAACTTGACTATATTACGCACATAATCCTACCCAATGGGTAGAACAAAACTTTGTTAATACTGCAATATAAGGTATAGATACCAATTTTAAGAGAAATGGCATAGAATTTGTGAATGCCTATGTGCTTTGTCCTCTTTTATAAGGAAATGTGCGAATGGATGCATACAGATAAAAGTCTATGTAGTTTATTAATAAATATCAGTATTATAACACAAGGGAAACAAGTCTGAACAGGCAAGCACAGCCTATGAACAACATATGTACAGCAATCAGAGTTGCATCTTTGCTGTGAAAACACTTAAGAAATAATTTTTTAAAATACCACAGCCTTTTGGAGCCACCAGATGCTTATTTTAATCCCTTCGATAATGTTCAGTTGGACCAGTATTAGCTATAATCAGAAAAAAATGTGGATCTTTCAACTTGCTTTATGAAAAAATATTCTGTTTCATGTTGTAGAATGAAGAGGGCAAACCCAGTGAAGAGTGCACTTTTCACTGAAATTGCAAAACTTAGGTCAGAGTGAGCACATTAGCGTGCAGCAGAGGACTGTGCAGTCCAGACGCATTTGTGACCATCTGTTTTTCTGTGCCTTTTTGACAAACGGAAGCTGTGGAACCAATGAATGAACAGTAGCATTTGCAGGAAAAATAACTTAGGACAAACCAGTCCACTTGAGAAGACCCCAGTCTCAAAAAGATTTGTTATGGGTTATAATTAGCAGATTGGCAATCAGCCAGCCGAGTGAATTCTTATGTCCTGTCCCTTCCTTTTGGTGTCTCCTGGTGATTACGACCCCAGAAACAAACTAGGCTTTGCCACTGACCAGGGACCATGTCACACCCCCTGACTCAGCATCTGCTTACAGCTCTGTCTTTAGTGTCTGACGGTGACCTCTGCATTTATCTTCAAATATTCTAATATTGAAAATAGAAAAATGAAGAGCCTATGACAATGTTCATTAAAACCATGGATGAGGGGCTTCCCTGGTGGTGCAGTGGTTGAGGGTCCACCTGCCGATGCAGGGGACACGGGTTCATGCCCCGGTCCGGGAAGATCCCACATGCCACAGAGCAGCTGGGCCTGTGAGCCATGGCTGCTGAGCCTGCGCGTCCACAGCCTGTGCTCCGCAACGGGAGAGGCCACAACAGTGAGAGAGGCCCGCGAACCCCCCCAAAAAAAACACAAAACCATGGATGAAATCGTGGGTGTGGGCATCCTTCCCAGTGCCATCCAGTTTCGTGAAATTCTGCCCACCTGATCCCTATTTCCAGTTTATTCTGTCATCAGAGGATGTAAATTCTAATAATTCCTTGTTTTTTATTTGTTCCGTGGTGTATGTTTTGATTTTGAGAATCACGACGGAGTCATACTCTTGTCCTTCACAAAACAATTACTGATTATCCTTAAACTGAAAACACCTCTGCAACTCTTGATGCTAATGGACCAGAGGTCAGCCCTTCTTTGACTGTGCTTTGCAAGGCCACAAGAAGATGGGGATCTGTGTTTTCTGTACCCACTGCCCCCGCTGTCTGCTCACTGCCAATGGCAGTGGCCCTGGTGGTTCAGGTCAAGGGTGGAGGCTCCTCCCTGTTAGAAAAACTCCCCCAGGCTTCATCTCTTGGGAGGACTGCTAAGCAGGAGTGTCATCTGAGGACGTTCTGGACTCAAAGGCACTAAATTTGTTACCACGTCATGGCTTTTCTACAGGACTAATAGAGGCTTAAACTTTACTGTTAATTATACTGGTTCATCTTAATGTGCTTGCTGGTATATTGCTATTCTTCATTTCATGGCTTTCAAAAATCACTTTCTGGTGTAAAAGCTATTTTTAAATATGTACAATACTATTCATAGCATTTAATTCACTTAATTTTCACTAGGCTGCTTTATAATGAAAAAGTACAACTTTATCTGAACTTTTCAACAGTTGTTCACGTGATCTATAATAATCTGAAGTTGTTAAAGTCTTTTTTTTAAACAGACATTTGTGCTTACTGTTCAACATAATTCCCACTTATACACAGAGAAAGATTTCCAGCTGTCATGTATCTGCCTCTTTAACTGAGCGAGGGGATGTAGTTCTTAGACCCAAGGTCTGTAACCGCAATCCGGACTTTTAAAGGAAGATGTTGCTCTAAGTGCTGTGTGTTATGAAATCAGCCTCTTCTGCTTGTTCTTAATGCTGTGTTCGAACCACAGCTCAAAATCATTAAAAAAGATCACTGATACACATGTCTCCTGTTTTTTTAAAAAAATATTTCACAGACAAAGCATATGTTGGGGGGTGGGGGGGAAACTACTTGCATTTAAAAACCCGTCTCAGAAACGGTTCTTACGGTTCCCCAGGTAACCGTCCCATTCAGTTCTTACTCACTCTGACTTTTCAGAAATCATTATATTTGCTATAAACCCTGGCAGATCACATCATACAGTTCTGGGTTCTACACAGAACACTCAGGGATCGTCACCTGAGTTGAGGTGTCACCTTCAGGCTTCTGGAAGCTGTCACAGACAAACTGAGTCAACTTAGCCCAAAACGTGAGCAAGACTTCTAAAGAGAATTGTTCAGCAGACACCCTCAGAGGCTAATAAGGTCATTGGCATCAGAGGTTTTCAGTTCGTGATGATGGAGCAAAAGGAATCTAAGTTTCCTTCACTGAGAGATTAGAATGATATCTCTAAGCTCTAAGTAAGTATATGGATTCACAGATTACATAACTGTGAATGTATAAAACTTCATACAGGGCTTCCCTGGTGGCGCAGTGGTTGGGGGGTCCGCCTGCCGATGCAGGGGACGCAGGTTCGTGCCCCGGTCCGGGAGGATCCCGTGTGCCGCGGAGCGGCTGGGCCCGTGGGCCGTGGCTGCTGAGCCTGCACGTCCGGAGCCTGTGCTCCGTGGCGGGAGAGGCCACAGCAGTGAGAGGCCCGCGTACCGCAAAAAAAACCCAAAACAAACAAACAAAAAAACACTTCATACAACCTACCAAACTACTAGAATAAGTGAGTTTAGCTTGGTTACAGGAAATACAAATAAAATATTTTTGCATTTCTATATGTTACTAATGAACTGTGGAAACAAATGAACTTTGGAAACTGAAATCTTAAAATACCATTTAAATAACTGTATGGGCCCCAAACTCTAGTTATAAAACGTTTTTTTTTTTTTTTTTGGCCACACCGCACAGCTTGTGGGATCTTAGTTCCCTGACCAGGGATTGAACCTGGGCCACGGCAGTGAAAGCGCCAAGTCCTAACCACTGGACCGCCAAGGAGCTCCCATAAAACCCATTTTAGATTCTGAATTAATTTTTTAAGACAATTTTGGAAAGGGGATTAGAAAGCTATAAGGAGGAAAATAGCGGTAAGAAAAGGATTTCTATTAAAACAGCAAATAGTCACTGATAAACCACATTATGCTCTTGAATAAATTCTATAATCTCTTATTCAGCAGATATTTGAGAAATTTTAAAGAATATTCCCCAAACTTATATCCCTCAGTGAAGGTAAGACCAGTATAAACTTTCGTCACAGAAGGAGAGGAGATTCCAGGCTTGATTCCTACTGGATTGGGTTCGGTAAACCCATTTCTATATGAGGTCGCCTGGTTGGCTGCGTCTGGGTGCAGGGAGGTTACTTGGAGCGGCTCTGAAGGAGGCAGGAGATGGTCAGGGTGGGCCCACTGGTGTCCATCTGGGCAGCGGGGCTCAGTGTGGCGCTGAGAAACCAGAGACTGCACTCTTGCAGGACAGGAGGCGGGACACTGATCTCCACTGTCGGGGGCCTGTGGGACCCCTTCCCACAGCCCTGGCTGTGCACTGAGAAGGCTCTGAAGACTTCAGAAGAAGCCCCAGGCCAAAAACAGACAATAGGCCTGGAGGCTGCCCGTGACCCAGGAGCTGTCCATCAGGCTGGAGCTGAAGTGCCAAAGGCCAAGGAGCCCCTGTGGGCCCTCGAAAGCCGAGGCACCGCCAGCCAGGGAGAGAGACGCCAAGGTCTGGACCCACTGTTTTCTGCTCAGGCTACACTCAGCACAGGACATAACAGAGGCCAACACCTCCCTCCCTGGCGATAGGTTCCCTGCTGACCCACCTGGTACATGGGGAGCCCCCACTGCACTTCAGGGCCTGCACCGGATCCCATACCCCACCAGTCTCTGGCTTTCTTGGACCAACTTCTGTTCATTGGATCGTTTGTGAAACAGCAGAGCTGCCAACAGCTAAGATGGACTAGCAACTCAGGCAGCCCTCTCCCTGCACCCTCGAGGACATCTAGAAAAGCAGTGTGCTCGAAAGAAACCTCCAGAATCCTTCAGAGAGCCACTCACAGTGGCCTTGGAACAAACACTTATTTCTGACTCTCCATGATGACACTTGCACAAAACAGTTTATAACGAGCCTGTTACTTAAAACATCATAATTTCTCTCGTTACACTGTTTTGACGTTTTGCTTTGAATGGATTCTAATTAAAATACATGTTTTAAAAATAACAGCCAAAAAGGTAAAAGTTGTGCATTTGTAAATTTCATTGTTTTGATGGCATGTGTCTGTCCAGACTTTGGGCTTTTGTGCTAATAATGTAAACCTCATTCACCTTACTTTAAAAAAATCAAAAGCTACAGTCTTAGTCATTTGAACACAGCATGGTGTTAACTGCAATACAGACTTTCAAAAGGCTTTACCAGGAAGCAGTATATATACATTTACACACACTTGTGTATAGTATACTGCTCCTATATGACTTAACCTGTTTACAAAGCCATTTGCATTTATAGAGTTTACTGTGGTACTACCACCAGAATCTGGAAGCACAAAATATTCTAGCAGTCTACACTAGCAGACAGAGTAAGCATGCTTTCAAATCAAAGTGCTGACTTTGGCCTCTCCCACGTGGCAGGCCAGGGACCCATCCCCTTGGCCCCACCTGAGCCAGGCTGTGTCTGCCACCCTGGCTTCGGTGGGGGACCCTGAAGTCCTGCTTGAGATTTCCTGCTTACAGTTCAAGGGCAGCACAGGCTTTGGAGCCTACAGACCTGGTGGCCTCAAGTATTAGCTCTGTCTCAGGTTAATGTCTTCAAATGTCACGCATACAACAGGGTCACCTGCGCGAAGACTGGAGGAGAGGGTGTGCTTGCCACATGCGGCCCCCACAGAGGGAGCTGTGCTGCTCAGCTTTCACTTTCCAGGTTCACCCAATTCCTACAGACTTGTAAATAGCACTCTGCCTTGGCATGCTCTCTACGCTAACACTGCAGCTTAAAATGCCAGTGACGGAAACGGGCCAAGTTAGTGCCAAGGGGGTTGGAGCACCTGTGTCAAGGCAGAGACTGAACCACCAGGACCCAAACCTCCTCGCCATGGTTTTAAGTAAAATACATCTGTTTCTTTTCTCATTACTCTAGATGTGGACAGTATTTTTGGTTAAAAAACCATGTTGTGTGTGTGTCGGGGAGTGTTCTTACAACCTTAGCAATAAAATGTGAAAATCTGAAGGGAGAATAGTTTTAAAAAAATAACTTCCCACCTTGCCCCCATTTTTTCCTTCTCTGGCTTCCTTTCTCTGAGGGGTGGGGGAGCTAACACTGATCTGAGCGCTGTCACAGCCTCAAGGAAACCGCAAGGACCCCAGGCTCCTGGTGCCGGGATCCTGTACCACGTATGCATCCTCTTCACCAATGCTGGCACACTCCCTTCCTTCCAGAACCATCCACGAGCACATGGTTTTGCCTCACTGTCAACCTCCCGTAAACCTCCCGCACACACATTCTCCACTCCCAGAGAGGCCAGCCTAACAGTTCTTAGTCGGGGATACACTGAACTTCCCAGTGAGAAAAGTAACCACAAAAGCCAGCTCCTGATGCTTCAGATGTTCCATCGATTGACCCCAAGGAAAAGGAAAATTCCAATCTGAGCTGTTCCAAGTGTCGCAAATGCAGGCTCAGGTGCTGTGACCACCACCATGACCCTCCACACAAGTTCAGTAGGAAAAGCAAACTCACTTTCTTACCACGGGAGGATGGGGTATTTTCTGAGGCTGAATCCTCTTTGGATAATGAAATATCACTCTAAAGAAAGAATTAAAGAAAATTATGATGCCACGGAGCAACTAAGCCCGTGCACCACAACTACTGAGCCTACGCTCTAGAGCCCGTGAGCCACAGCTACTAAGCCCACAAGCCACAACTAGTGAAGCCCGCACACCTAGAGCTCGTGCTCCGCAGCAAGAGAAGCCACTGCAATGAGAAGCCCAAGCACCACAACAGAGTAGCCCCTGCTCACAGCAACTAGATAAAGCCCGTGTGCAGCAACGAAGACCCAACGCAGCCAATACAAACAAACAAATAAAAATTTATTTAAAAAAAGAAAATTATGAAGTTAAAAGGGAAAAGATGATAGAAGTCACCAGAAGAGGACAGAGGATTAGGAATATTCATAAATTGGCTTCAGCTCCAAAAATACAAAGAATTTTACAAGTTCCAAAGCAGGTACTTACTTTACCTTTCTTAGTTCCTGGATTTGAACGTCTGACCCGGCTCTCCTGTGCCTTTCTTCAACTACAGCTACTGGCCTCAACATTCTGAAGTGACCCACTAGAGGGAAAATTGGGTTTATGACTGAGAAAACTTCTATTAATCTAAAATGCTTCCAAAATAATGCAGTTACAAAATGATCTAGATTTCTCAACAGAAGTTGCATTAGGTTTTGTGGACAAGTGTTTTACTGATAATAATATTTTCAACTTTTTTTAGAAAGTAAAACTTGTCCCTTATTTCCAAACCAAAAGAAGTGAGGAATGCAATTACAACCTACCAGTATCTTCCATCTTCTTCAGGAGGGGAATAACAAGCACATGGTGATGGAGCACGATGGCAACCAAGCCCTGTAACTCTACCTCCAGACCAAGGTGAATGGCAGGGCAGTCAGTGTTTGAGGACTGGACAAACTGTGCCTTTGGGACCCTTGCAAAGAGAGAACCCAAACAGCCACTATTCTTAGAGAAGTAAAGCAACAGCCATAATTAAGTCGCAAGATTGTATCCAAAGAAAATACTGACTCAAACTCAATAAAATACAAATTAGTCAAAATGCGCTTCAAATCATTACAGAATCTCAAATCTCATACTTAGAGGTGCATACAAAATAACAGCTTAATATTTGTGTATATAGAGGAAATGCTGTATGTTCTTTTTTTAAAAACAAACAAACCCTCAATTAGTGTTAAGGAGCTGAAACATCTCATTGTTTTACCCTATTTAGATTATATTAGGTAGATTTCATGTAGATTATATTAGATATATTTCATATATGGTACACTTAAAAGTAATCTTATGAAATTACCCAAATGGAGTAAAAGGCTGACTTTCAGCAGGTACCTGATTAGAAAGTCAGGAAACACCTGCAAGCTTTCTGTCCCGCTCTTACTAAGGAGTGGGCCATAGCGCCTGCCAACCAGAGGGAGGGAGAACCACATACCGGCTACCGCAGGACAACCAGGCACGCTTGCATGCAAACTCGCCTTTTTCTTTTTCACTTCAAAGAGAGTTTTCTACCATTTAAAATGGTCAAAATTCAAAGCAGAAAAAGCTGGACATAGGGAGGAGGGAGAGGTGAGGAAAGAAGGAAGAAAGGTTCTATGCATACCTCACAGCCAGGAAGAATGAGAATATATTGTGGCTACACGTGGAACATCTCTGACCTGTCCTACAACTTCTGCTCTTATGGACCATGCTGTCCCAGAGAAAACACAACGTGAAAGTGCTTTCTGTTCGTCTCAGGCTCCATGAGCCCTCTTACTTGTAGAGAGAAAACACAAGTGCTGAGGAGGACTTTGGGGCTGCCTGTGCACTTCCCACGAGCACTGTCCAAGTCAGCGGAATAATGTCATACTCTGCCTTGAAGGCTTCTGAAGTCAAGCCACATTCTCTCTGCTGAGAGAATCATTCTTATCAAAATAGCCAGATAACTGCCACAAGATAATTATGATCTGTCATCATTACTGTTGGTGGCTGCCAGCGATTTACGGGGAAGAATACAGCTTGATTTTCAAAGCCTAACCCTGAAGAAGCAAGACAACCAAAAACTTGTTTTAATGAGTTAAAATGAACCAGCTTGACATGGAAGTCACAAAGGAAAAAAATCTCAGAGGGAAAATTATACCCAATCGGCACAAACTTAGCATTTCTCAAATGTAAGTTACAAGCTCAAAATGCAGGACAAATATCTTTCAAAAATCAGAAAGCCAGGCCAAAATTCACAGCTGAAGACAAATTCTGGCCAAGTCTCTAAGAGAAGGAGAATTCTTGCCTCTATTGTTCCTTTGGGTCAAGGAGGCAGAATCTTTTGGGTACTCCGTAATATACAGATGGACCAGGAGAGACCAAACAAAGCTCCTATTTGCGGAATGAATAATTAAAAGCACCCACCTCTGGTTCTGCAGATTTCTGGTTCAGGTGGTTAAATTTCCAAGGCAGTAGAGAGGCCCATACTTTTTATGAACACTCCTGTGCAACTCCGGCCTCTAGGCCAATGTGACTGGACGCACCGTAGACCATGGCTTGGGAAAAGCCCACTGAGTAAGCATCTAATACCAAAAACCACTTCAAACCAATGTTGGTAACACTTAATCTAAATGTACTTTATTTTCTTCTAAACTAACTCCATATCTTCCCTATGGAGATTCAATTTTGAAAATCTGAAATAAATGAAGGTCCCCATTTTAAAAAGTAAGATGTAGCCAACAGAAGAAATATGTCTATATTACCATGAAAGCAAGTATTTTTCAGACAGAATCCTTTAATAATTCAGAAATGTATATCTCACCAATGCATTTTATAAAAATGGTATCATCTCAAAGGTATCAGGAAAGATGCACGTACTCTTTCTGACTCATTTGCTAAAACATTTTCTGTCCATTTCATTACCATCACCATACTCTACAATCTTCTACAGTGGCTTTGTTCAGAACATCTGAATTTGGATAAGAAATCCTGAAGATGAACCAAGTGGAAAGAACACAAGAAAGAGCTAGATATGTCTAACGTACAACTTGCTTCTTTTCTTCAAACACCTCTTCTGCCCAAACTGTTAAGATGTTTATAAAATTCCTGGAATTACCTTCTGAGGTCACTGAAATAAGACAGCCAATAGCTCCACTGCTTCCTAGAGCATAAAGGACTACAGTAACGTCTTCCATCTGTAAATAAATGGAAGGCAGATTCTATAACAAATAAGCTGAAGATTATATTTGAAGGCATAGTTTTATTATTTTTACTAGTGGCAGGAAGGTGACCTTAATACATGAACTCTTTCTCCTTTGTTGGAATCTGCAAATAGCACCCTACTGTATGCAAAATGTTGGTTCAGTAAGAGACATTTTTGTGGTACTTTAAAAGGTTGGTTTTGCTATTTTTCTTGAATAAACTAAGTCTTTTTTTACCTAATCTATTTTTCATTTCAATTGTTAATTTGCTGAGCAAACACTTTTTATCTATTTTATAGGTGTTAAATTAAATCTCAGCCATGGCTCCGTCTTTACCCTGTCAAAAATCCTACTTAAATACAGATGTGCACACCAGACACAGCAAGTATAAGGCTTATTGTAAATGAAATGGTTATGATATTTACCACACACACACACACCCGGATAATTTAACTCAATGCCCACTATGTGCTGCTGGCCTGCTATGAATACTCCACACGCATATTCCAGGGGTCCCCCTTTCGGCTCTTTGTAGCTTCCCTTAAGGACTAGGTTAGCAAGATGAGAGCAGCAGCATTTGACAAGATCAGATATTCCTGATACCAAATAATGACAAGAGAACTTCTTACACCTTCAGAGAATGTTTTACTAGAGAATTTCAAAGCACTCCCTATTATCTCACTTTCTGTAACTGGACAAACACAACACAATTATGAAACTGGATGGCAACAAATCTCAAACAGGCTGAACCAAAGGTGGAAACTCAGGGTTATTAGTGCTTCTAAGACCCACAATTTATCCTCATTGGAAAACACGCCCTATGCAATGTGAAAAGTAAAAAGAAAGTTTCATATAACACATGATTTTAAACCGAGCAGTCTCAGTGGTTAAAAATAAACAAACAAGAAATTTGTTAATATCCATCTTAGCATTTAATATATGCAAAAATGTGAATTATTTAATAAACAAGCTAAAACATGTTCACTGTTTTTGAATTTGAAAATGTGCTGTCAATTTGAAATCACACGTTTGATCTGTATCAGGAGACAAACCATCCTGCCTGATCGGGCCTGCATGTGGCAGAGTGAGCCCTGCCCCCTCACCACTCTACCCACCCCCACAAAGAAGAGTCCAAGCACAGCACAGCCAATATAATGATGAGACATATCAAATGCAAACATTTTTTTCCCTTTAAAGTATTCTCTAAATTTGGCCAAACTCAGTATTTAATACGGAAACCCTGCCTCACAGCAGTGATGCCTGCGGCCTTATCAGATCACTCACAACAAAGACAATCTAGAAGGAGGCCGTTCCCTCTTTCAACTCAAAGGTTAGAACTGAAGTAAAGGCAGTTAGAGCAAAAGGAAACACACAAACACATCCTCAAACACACCCACACAAATTGTGGCAACTTTCACATCTGAAAACAACTGAATTTCATTCCAAGCAGGTTTTAATGACAGTTTGCTATTTAAAAAATTCAAGTAAAATGCTCAAGTAAGGATGTTTCAATGCAAGAGGAAAACAGCAGCCTACAATCTTAAAATTTTACTGCATAATGGAATCAAGACCGACTCTGGCTGGTGGAGACCAGGTGGCAGGGACAGGCAGGTCCCATCCTCCCAAACCTGCACTGCCGAGAACCACAGCTGCAGGCACTGCTAAGCGTATCTGATCTCCACCATAAACTTAAGGTGTGATGATTTTCCCTTTTCCTCTGAGAGATCAGTTGGAGAGGACATGATGCAGGAATAACAGTTTTACATTCTAGGTGAGAAAGTGCTATGACCGCACAGATTTGCTTAAAAAATTTGATTATGGCAAGCTTCAGGTAAAAATCATTTTTAAAGGGTCAATTTTTCATTTACATATAACCAATACATCTTATTTACATATATATGACCCAATTTTCATTCAGCTTTCTTTATATGAAGTCTACATTTTAACTGGTATGTAACCGTTATATACTATCTTTAGAGAAAGACTAAATATCCTCTTATTCACAGGCAGTTCTGATGATAACAGTTTGTCTCCACATTGAGAAGTGAATATCGTTAAAACCTCAAATAACAAAAAAGATGAAGACCTAGTGTTAAATCTGTGTAGGGCCGCACCAGCTATTCAAGGAGTCAGCAGCTATCTAAACACAAAGCAAGGATGACTGAAGACATGGACCACTGCTTAACGCTGCTACTGACATGAAATTCTTATACTGGGTTCATTTTTTCTTTTCAAAAAACACTGATTTTTCTAGTGATGTTCAACTTTAAAAAGTTATCTTAGTTCTTTAACCCTCAGAGAACTGCTATATTTAGGCTGCTAACCAAAAATATAATCAAGAGCATGTACCTTTGTCCAGTCCCCAAGGGTTAAAGTGCAGGAACTGTCTATAACCTGGTATATAAGGCACCCTATTCCACTTTTTTCTTAAAAGAAACCTTTCCTTTGGTTTCTTGCAGTTTTTCAGTAAGTCTGTCCTTTGTCTCCTCCATTTTCTCTGTGAGGAGCTCCTTTGTCTCCTCCATCCTGTCCTGCAGATACTCCTTCACAGGGGGTGGTGTCGACATATAGCCACGGCTGCGCAGATACTTCACAGTGAAGGAGGTCCCCCCCAGGGTCACAGTGTACCGCGCGGGCGTTGCAATCTGTGGGAAAATGAAATGGACAGATCAGTACTGATTACAACTGTTGTCTAAAGCAAAAACAGTGTGACGTTAAAATTCTTGTTAATAACCAAACTATCAATTACTTTATTGCTTCATAAGGCTGTTACATCCTATATGGTTTTCCCTCCTAACATTCCGTATTTGTCACCTAGACACTGACCCAGGATTAGAGAACATTCACAGGGGCAGCACCAAAGTTCTGTACCCATGTGCTAGTGAACCTGGGGGGCAGACTCACTGAGAACCAGAGGGAGGGCTCAGGACCCTCCCTATAACAAAGGCACATGCGTTTCCACTCCCCAGAAACCCTGCCGACCTGCACACACTATTCATCTAAACCGGAACCAAACTGAGGGGCAAGCACGGGCCAAATGTTTATTCTTCACTGAGTTTAGTTTAGTTTCACTTCCAAATCTCTTTTCTTTGGCTTTTCCAGGCTTTATGCTACTTTCTCATTACAGTCCATGCTGGGCTTGGCATCCCAACCAGGAACTTCCATGAGGCCAAAAAGTGGTAAAATGGCACACGTATAGGAGACATGTACACATGTCAACTGACCAGAGGTTTGAGGTCCCAAACTAACTAGTAGATGAACTGGTACAAAGGGAGAACTGTAAGAGCACAGGCTGCATCACATTCTGAGGCAAGAAACCTCAGTGTCTGCTGCTCTACCTGAGAAACCAGGTTACAGAAACCAAACACCCAGGTGGACCCTCCACACCTCTTTCCTTGCACAGGAACATGAGCAGAGCCCCTGCTGACGCCAGCCCACCTGCATGCCAACCGTGTGTTTCAATTCCAAGCAGGCCAACAGGCACTGAGCACTGATGTGCCTCCAGAGCACAGCACAGGCACAGTGGAAATACAAAGAAAGAAGACATAACTCTAAATTCCTAGGAGCTCATGATCAAAAACAACAGACATTAAAAAAAGACTTAACACACAGACTGTGAAATGAGAGCATGGGATAAGGAACAGTTATAATTAGGGAAATGGTTTCAACCATCATGACAGTTGGATTAAGGTTAAATTATATACACTGTAACTAAAAACTTGATAATTTATTAATTTAATAAGTTTTAATGTTGAAAAACTCAGCAATTAAGCTTTAGCCCTCTAGTCAAAATTATCATATAAGAAATCTCCCAATATTTCAGAGGATTTTAATGAGGATGACAGAATAAAACAACATTATTTTTGAATACTACTATAAACCCATAATTCTAAGTATTTTCATAACAGTAGTAAAATAACATCTAGTTTCCCAATCTCTTCTACCTGTTTTCTTAGGATAAAGCTACATAGAACCTAATTTTTTGTCAGTTGAGAAAAATTAGATTAATATAGCTAAATTCCACAATTTACAATATGAGTCTTCTCTTCCAAAATAAAGACCCATAACTGTAAAAACTATCTATTTACAAAGATGTCATTCTCTGAATCCAGACAACAACTGTAAAGACAATGAACTCCAAAATGAAACATACATTACATCAACAACTAAGTCTAAGGTTTATCACATAAAACAATTTGATTAAACTTTACTGTTTAGAAAGATAAACTATTATAAACAGTAAAATAAATGCTAAATTTCACTAACATGTCAGGTGGCATGTGGATCTCTGAATAAGGAAAATTAATGTACTATCAATAGGAGAAATGTCACAGAGACAACCTGTTCATTAGAAATTCAGAAGTCTCACTTTGTCTCATCACAGCAGGTTATGAAAAACCTACCTATTCTTAAGGCAATTCTTCCTAAACCACCATTTTATTTACCCTTAAAAATTTTAGTTTACTTTTAATCATTAGACATGTAAGAGATGAAACACGGTATTTTAAGTTACAAACGTAACCCTGGGAGCAAGCACGGAGTGTTACAGAGGTTCAGTGTGAGGAGCCATCTACCCACAGCAGTACCTACCTTAAACAGGGCATATGCTGTCAGTGCATTTCCACTCTGGGAATTTTTCAGAATGTTTACTACGCTGTCAGGTAACCCAATAAGTTCTAGAAAAGGAACGACATTCACTCCTCTAAGAAAGAAACAGAAAGTAATTTATATATACATATAGATAAACTTTTAGGGATAAATATTTTCAAAAGATTATCTGAAAACATCAAAACCAAATTCTGTTTAAAAGTCAATCCTGCACCACCAAGCACTCTAATTTCACTCTAAAGGAACAACATGTGCATGAACACCAGCGTCCTGCTGTGTCTCACTGTTCACAGCTTCTGTTCATGGACATCCCTAATTAGCACACTGAGAAAAATAGAATCATTTATCAGAGAAAAATTAATAGCATTAAGTAACCTAAGAGAAATGATCAGAAATGATTCTAATCATTCTCCTGATCTTATAATCTTTAGTTCCTTAGAATGATCCAACTCAAAGTTTAAGACCTAAGATTTTTTACCTCTAAAATTACATGTCAAACTATACTATTATCATAAAAACAAGTGATATTATAACACCACTTACTGTATTATGCAAAAAATAAATGATTCTATGGGTTTCATGAAAACTTCAATTATTCTAAAAAGATGCTTCTATTCTATTATCAGACTTAAAAGGCAGGTAAAGAAGCAATTACCATGAATTGCAACAAATTTTTGGAGGGAGGGAAAGAAGGCAGAAAAAGTCTCTAATCCAACTGGTAAACCCTAATTTCTTTTTAGTTTCCCTGAGTGTCAAGTTTGCCACGCCGGAACACTCGTGCTCTCCCACTCTCTCCCTCACTGCCTGTAGTTTTGCAGACATTGTGAGCCTTCACCTCAAATCACAAGGTTCTTGTTCTGTGCTTCTCCTTCATAAACATAATATAATCATCACAGCCAGGAAACTTAACATGTAGGACAGTATATAGTTAATACAAAAGTACGTTATTTAATGTTAAAATTCCCTGAATTGGGGCTTCCCTGGTGGCGCAGTGGATGAGAGTCCGCCTGCGGATGTAGGGGACATGGGTTCGTGCCCCGGTCCGGGAGGATCCCATGTGCCGTGGAGCGGCTGGGCCCGTGAGCCATGGCCGCTGAGCCTGCGTGTCCGGAGCCTGTGCTCCACAACGGGAGAGGCCCGCGTACCGCAAAAAAAAAAAAAAAAAAAAATTCCCTGAATTGTCCGGTGAGTCCCTTGTCACTATCTTGTCATGTCTTCCAGTTCTTCTCCAGAAGCGCTGCTCAGCACTTTCTGTTGAGGAGGAAGGCAGGACCTCTTTTTTGATGCTGAGATGTTTGAAACTCCCAGGCCAGCTTTGTGGTAGAACAGCCTTTCATTTGGATTTGTCTGATTGTTTCCTCATGATTAAATTTGAGGTAAATGTTTTCAGACAGGAAAGCTGCAGAATTGATTCTATGTCCATCTCAGAGCATCACAACAGGAGCCACACACTCAGTCTGTCCTGTGAGTTTGACCTGGTGTTTGACTTGTGTGAGTTTGACTTGTGGTTAAGGTCGGGTCCACAGGTTGCTCCTCTGTACAAGTACTCTTTCTCTTTGTAATTAAGAAAGGGAACAGCCTGGATCCATTATTATTACAGTAGTAGTAATCTCCTAGTTTATTTTTAATATTAAAAAATAATTTGCTTAACTGGGGAAAAGCTGTCCCTCTCTGATTTCACTATAATACTAGGAGATCAGAGACTAATCTCAATAGATACGGATGATCATCACCAGGAATTACTGGCCATCTATACAAGAGGAAACCAGATAACTGAAGGAAACTTTAAAGAGTTAGATTTAAAAATCAACTACAAGTCCAATCCAGTTTCTTTTATCTCCACCCTCATTTCCTTTTCAAATCTCTTAAACAACAGAACCCCACTGAAGCAAGACTTAGTACTACAAAGATTTAGCAATTCTGTGGATCTAATCAAGTCACTAGGTACAATAACATCCTACCATAACATGCTAATCATCTCTTCTGGTACCCGTACAATTACCAAATTATTTCATTAATCATTTCTTAGTTCAGACTAAGCCCTGTATGTAAAATCTACATATTTAACGGCAATCATGCAGGGGGGAAAAAAGACAACATGTGGCTAAATATAAGACCAAACCGAGTGATTTAAAAACACAAAAAAACAACTGGGACTTCCCTGGTGGTCCAGTGGTAAAGAATCTGCCTTACAATGCAGGGGATGCGGGTTCGATCCCTGGTCAGGGAACTAGGATCCCACATGCCACGGGGCAACTAAGCCCATGTGCCACAACTACTCAGTTTGTGCGCCTCAACGTGTAGCCCACGTGTCACAAACTACAGAGCCCACACGCTCTGGAACCCGTGTGCCACAAACTACAGAGCCCACGTGCCCTGGAACCCGTGTGCCACAAACTACAGAGCCCACGTGCCCTGGAACCCACACGCCACACCTAAAGAGAAAACCCGCAGGCCACAACTAGAGAGAAGCCCGCACACCACAATGAAGAGCACTCGCACCGCAATGAAAGATTCCACATGCCTCAACAAAGATCCCATGTGCTGCAACTAAGACCCAACACAGCCAAAAATAAATGAATAATAAATCTAAAAAAAAAAACTATCATAGGGCTTCCTTGGTGGCGCAGTGGTTGAGAGTCCGCCTGCCGATGCAGGGGACACGGGTTCATGCCCCAGTCCAGGAAGATCCCACATGCCGCAGAGCGGCTGGGCCCATGAGCCATGGCCGCTAAGCCTGCGCATCCGGAGCCTGTGCTCCGCAACGGAAGAGGCCACAACAGTGAGAGGCCCATGTACCGCAAAAAAAAAAGAACTATCATAAAAACAAACAATAATGACCAAGATATCTTGCACAAGTATCCTGTGTAAAATAAAGAAGCAACCACCTGGTCCCACTTTTTTCTAAACTATTGATTTGATGACTTAACTTTTAAAAAATAACTTTCTTTTCCTTTGGAATTACTAAACATGAAGCATTAATGAGGGTCTGATCCAAATAGTAATATCCACTCTTGTCACAAAAGTTCCCTCAGCCTGACAGAAACCTGTGCTTCACAAACCACCAGCTTTATGGATGTTCCAAATGATGCAAAAGTATATCCACAGTCTGGATGAAGTGCAGTGAAAACCAGTCAGGACTGTGCCTCAAAATGGATCTGTAACTTTAGAAATTTGAGGCCCAAATACAAGGCATCTAAACGTAGAGACAAAACCATCCTCAAAGAGCTTCATTTGACCAAACAGAGAACTTCTTGTTAGAAGATGAAAGATCTCTGCAACTTTTCCAGAGAGAAGCAACAACAAAGCTTAGTTTAACATAAAATGTATGGACTTCCCTGGTGGTGCAGTGGTTAAGAATCCGCCTGCCAATGCAGGGGACACGGGTTCGAGCCCTGGCCTGGGAAGATCCCACATGCTGCGGACCAACCAAAACTAAGCCCGTGAGCCACAACTACTGAGTCTGCGTTCTAGAGCCCACAAGCCACAACTACTGAGCTCACACGCCACAACTACTGAAGCCCGTGCGCCTAGAGCCCGTGCTCCGCAACAAGAGAAGCCACCACAATGAGAAGCCCGCTCACCGCAAGAAGAGTAGCCCCCGCTCGCCGCAACTAGAGAAAGCCTGTGCGCAGCGACAAAGACCCAATGCCGCCAAAAATATAAATTAATTAAAAAATAAATAAATAAATAAAATCTATGAAGACGCACAATTTAGATCTCCCTGAAATAAAATGTTTCAAAAGCCTGAGATCTTCATCACTGTGTTACCTAAATACAGAATGGCATTTTGCTCTGTGGTGCTGAGAGGCAGTAATGCTAGTTGTCCCTCAAGTTACAAACTATGTTTTCCCTTTTCTTTTAATAGTAAGTAGGCAACAAGCAAATAACAGAGAACTTTTTTCAGCTAAAACCAAATAAAATAAACCCAGTCTCTAGTCAGTTGAATTGAAAACCTGTATTTAACACAATCAACTCCAACATCACAATAAAATCATCTCACAGTGAAAGATACACTGCCATTCAAGCATAAACTAATATTTTCTAAGTATCACTTCCCTTAGAACAAATCAACTTTCAATTTCTCAAGCATTAAGGACTTAACAAAACATTAGGGACTGTTCTGGAAAGCAACACATCCTACCTAATATAACTTAGCTACGTGATGCTGTAACAGAACTGGACCAGTGGTCACGGTGGGGCAGTAGAGCTGGGTCTGGGAACCAAATTTCCATGCTGACAAAGAGCCAAAGTCAGGCGGTGATGGATGAGGTATACGACTTTAAAGTGGACAGTCCCACCACATTTACACACAGGCATTCACAGAAAAAAGAGGGGGAAGGAAAAAACCAAGAAAGGTGGACTCCACAGGGGACAGCAGAACGTCACCACAACTGCATCAGTGCAGACACCACCGAAAGCGTCCTAAGTCTAATTAATATTACTAGGTTATTTGAAGGTCTGTTTTTTTGGCTATAGAACTCTTTTACTGAAGGCAAGGAAAAGTAAAAGGAACAAAAGTACTTTTTAATAGTCCAAACAAGAATCTCATATTCAATTATTAAAAACTTAGATTTCTCCCCCTGAGGCCAGGAGGCTGAATGCTTATTAAAGGCAACCTAGCAAAGGCAAAAGAAACATGGAAGAAACTCATCATCATCCACAACACCAAATCAGAAAAATCCTAAATGGCTCAAAAAAGAAAATTCAATATGTAGAAAACTATTCATTAAATAGAAGAACTGAATGCCTATGAAAATTTTATTCAAAATGGTACACGATTTTAGGCTCTGTTAAAAAACTAAAGGCAGTTCTGAAGATTTCTATAAATATTTTTATACATGTCCAGAAAATGTCATTAATAAAAAGATAATTCCATAAAATGCACATATAAGAATCTCTGCAAAGAAAGGAATTCTTAAAGAAAATGATACATAATGAAGAAGGAAATAACTGAATAACAAGAACTAAATAGAAAGATATGAAAAGAAACAACAGCATCAATTATACAAGGTTAAAAAAAAATCCTTTTATTCAACAGAACTTTTGTAAAGAAACATTTCTAATCCCATGTTTCCCAAGAATAAGAATAGTCTCCATTCCATCATCTTTTAATTTAATAAATGATAAGCTTTTTCCAATGAGTGAGCTTTACATTAAAATATTTAATACCTTACTGTCAAACCATTAAATATAACCCAAAACTGAAAATCAGTGGACTTTTGGAAAGTATAAAATAATTCTAAACCCATTAGAGGAGTTTACAAAAACATCAAAGTGGTCTTCACTGTGCATCTCATTGCCTGCAGGATGGTGAGCATACTGTTCATAGGTCACACCCAGGCCACAGCAAGAAAAGCCACACAGCACTCGGGACAGGCACACGCTGGCACACTCAGTTCTGCTGGTGGCAGAAAGAAACTGGAAATCATTGATAATCTGTTTCTACGTGTACTCCTGCTCCTAAAACAGTGTGAATGATACAACTCACTTTAAAAGAAAGGAACAGTAATTAACAAGAAAGGTGCATTTAGAAATTCTACGTTTTATATACCTGGAGGCTAGGACCACTAAATTAACTTTTTAAAAAACATTTACTTTATTGTAGTAAAAAATACCTAACACGAGATATACCCTCTTAAGATTTTAAGCAGACAACAAATCAACTTCTGATCAGAACAAAAGACCTTACCTTGACATTCATCAGATGTAACATTAAAGCATAAGTCTGCAATTTGTTCATTTTTGTGTCTACAACAGATACAAGCCAGGCTTTGCAAAATCTTACTAATTTCCAACCAAAACCATACACATGGCAAAATAAGTTATCTTTTCACATTGATAAGCACTGTAAGAAACATATAAGTACAGAACTAACTCACGGTGCTGCCAAATCTCTGGAAACTGTCATTTTATTCCTATGCTATCCTATATGTTGATGGGACACAAGCATAGTGATTAAGGCTTGAAATCAGACTCCGAGTTATTTTGGGAAAAACTAAGTTATTTTGACTTATTCCTGCTTAATCTGTTTTCTCATTAATAAACTGGGAATAATTGCACTACCTGCTTCATATGGTTGCTGTGAGAATTAAATGAGATGATACAGTTATAAAAATTTTAGCATAATACCTGCTGTACACAGTAAGTGAATGTTAGCTACTGTTATTAAAATGTGGAAAACTGATATGAAAAAATAGTCATCCTCTATCAATTGAAGACATTAAAGCATTTAAAAAACTACTTAAAGGCTTTCATTAGTACAATTAAGATTAACATTCTGATAAAACGGGGAAAGGCGCTCAATCAAGCAAAAACTTACTTTATGGCTGCATAATAAAACGTTCCAAACCAGACACCAGAAGTTATTAGATGCACTGGAATCAAAACTTTTCCATATTGTCTAAATGTTTTCTTAAATCGTTGATAAAGACTAATTGATCTGTCTTGTAAAGGATCAGGTTCTTCCTTTTTTTCAGAGGGAGTTCCTGGGGATGTAGCACTGGATGACAGAACCCTCTTGGATAAGATATCCTGCTCCCACTGTTTATGAAGGATCCCTGGTTGGGGTGGGTGAGCAATGAATGGCTTCCTTTCCTTTGCAACACACTGGGCAGCAGGTAAGTGCAGCCATCGTTTCTGAGGGCCCTGTACCCAAACCACTCTGGATTCTGAGGTATACAAAAGTAATGGTCCCTTCATGTTTTGACAGTGTCCCAAAAGACCAGCTTTATCTGGTTCCATGCATGTCCTATGTGCCAGTCGGAATACAGTCTTTGGTACGTTCCATTGCATTCTGAAGAACGGAGCTTGATGGATTTCAGCTTCTATAGAGACTAGATTAAAAAAAATTAGATTATACATAGATTTCCATTATAAACCAATCTACTTCAACATATATCATTAACTATTAAGAAGTAAAAGGATAGACATTGTTACCAAATCCACAGAAATTAATGTTAAGGTATATAGTTCTACCATACCAAATTTTAGAATTTCATTAAAACACATCATTTAAATATGATATAGTAAACCAGTCCAACAGACATCATGGACAGTAAGATTTCCAGGCTATTTTATTGCCACAAAAGGCATATTTGTAGGGCTTCTGTCATTCTACAAAGAAGCAGTATAGTATAACAGAAAAATCAGATCTGGAAGCTAAAGAGCTGGGCCCTAATGTTTTGGGGTCATAATTCTATGCAACTGTCTTTTAGATTTGAAGCCTAAACCCACTAGTAAAACAAGGATTACTTCATAGGTTTTTACAGGAATTATATGAAATGTATGATGAAAAGAAGTGCTTCTGTAAACTAACAAGCATCATATAAGTGTTAGTTATTAAAATATTAAGGTCTGATGAACAGTTGACATCAATACCATTTATTCTATAATGCTTTTAGACTAAATTATATAAAATTGTAAATTACATATGTTATTAACTGGTGAGAACAGACTTTTCCAGATAGCTACAACTTTGTTAAAAGACAGGATAGAAGGGCTTCCCTGGTGGCGCAGTGGTTGAGAGTCCGCCTGCCGATGCAGGGGACACGGGTTCGTGCCCCGGTCCGGGAAGATCCCACATGCTGTGGAGCGGCTAGGCCCGTGAGCCATGGCCGCTAAGCCTGCACGTCCAGAGCCTGTGCTCTGCAATGGGAGAGGCCACAACAGTGAGAGGCCCGCATACCACAAAAAAAAAAAAAAAAAAAAAAAAAGACAGGCTAGTATAATTTTAAAAAAACATGGACTTTGAAATAAGATGGGCCCAATTGAGTTAATAGTGGTATTATTTTGAGCAAATTACTTAGCATCTCTAGACACAAAGTTTCCCCACTGGTAAAATAGAATTATTGTATGCATTATTATATAGCAAATCAGTTCCCTTCCCTCAACATCAGGCAGTGCCACCTAACCCCTAATCTTCACCTGCACCTTGCAACAGCTACCTCTCCAATTCTAATACATTGAGAATAGATGATCTTATTTTTTATAAACTGTGTACTTAATAAGAATCACAAGTTTTGAGTTAGCACCTCAGTAAATTAAGCACTCCAACAAATACAGATACACCATCTTACATGAATGTTTGTTACCTGGGATACAAAGCTGTCATTTTAAAACAACTACTAACAAACTGTCTCCTTATAAAATTAATCCCAGACTCATCCCTTCCTAATTAATAATTAACTTAGCTTCTATCAGGCTCTCACAGATGATCCAACAACACAAGGCAAATGGGCTGTGAAATGAAACTGCAAATCTTGCAAAACAAACAGGCTCCCAGGAAGCCTTTAAAGGTGATACTGGAGATGGCTGAATCAAAGCAAAGCCAGTGAAAAGTGACAGAAGACTCAGACCAGTTAATAACCAAAGAGAAAAGCTACAGGGTAATGACATGTGCTTCAAATAAAGAATGATTTAAACACTAAATGACTAAGGCCATTCAGAGAAATGATTAAGTCTGTAATTATTTTTACAAAACTGACTATTTTTTTGTTGTGAGTCAGACAGTAAGTAAAGGATATCTTACTGTGCTCACCTACCACCCCTATTTTATCTATAAATCCATGCCATGCCTATGCCAAGGGGAAAAAACAGCAACTGGTTATTTATTCTAAGAATTAGCTCAGTTGGAATTATAACCTAAAATCTGTCAAATATAAAAATTCATTTAGAAACTTTTACTATGAATTTTTTGGTCTCTATTTTAGATGAATTTATTTTGAGGCTTTTCTCCAGCACCATTCATTACCTTTGAATGATTCCGGTCCCTGGTGTTAGTACAGGTGTTTTCTGAACTCAAAAGGCTTTCTTTTTCTCTTTTAAACTTATTTCCTTTACAGGGCAGTTTCCCAGGAGGTGAAGTTCCCAGAAGTCTAACTTTCAGATAACTGGATTATTATGTGTTTGTGTTAGTGAATAAAAAGAAAAAGCATTTTTTAAAAAGGCTCTTTCCAAGCTTCCAGTTTGCATCCTTTCCCCCGGTTTCAACTATTCCCCTCCCATTTTTAAAAACATCTTTATTGATATAATTCACATAATATACAAGTCACTTATTCAAGGTGTAAAATTCACTGATTTTTAGTATATTCACAGTTGTGCAACCATCGCCACAATCTAAATTTAGAACATTTTCATCACCCCCAAAAGAAACTCCAAATCTATTGCAGTCACTGCCCATTCCCTCACCCTCCCAGTCCCAGGCAACCACTAGTGTACTTTCTGTCTCTACACTTGTCTATTCTGGACACTTCGTATAAATGGAATCACACTATGTTATCTTTTGTTCCGAATCATGGGGAGCTGGGGATGTTGTGGGGGGAGTGGAGGTGGTTTGAAAATAGATTCCTGGACTCTCTTAGACCTAATAAATCAGAATGTCCTGCAGTCAAGTCACACCTGACAATATGAACTTAAGAACCATTTCTCTAAGCCCATCAAATGGCTTCAGTGCCAGATGCAGCATGGCAGCAAAAATATCATCCATCATCACCATCATCATCATAATGGTAAGATGTTTTTGATTTTGAGCCCTTAGTATGTGGTTGGTGCTTTACAAACATTTTACACATATTAACTCGTTTTATTTTTGTAACAACCCTATGACAGAGGGACTACTGTCATCACTTTACATTTGAGGACACTGAACCAATAGCTTGCCCAATGTCACTCAACTGCTGAGTGGAGGAGCTGGGATTCAAACCCAGTTTAATCCCAGGCCCATACATACTGGGTCACTAAGCTAACATGGCCACTTCTAGAAGGAAGAGACAGTGCCAATTTTCAGCAAACCAAGTCATATAAGACACATGGTCAAAGCTCTCTAAGGAAACACAGGGCCCAAAAAATGAGTCAAATTTTACATTAAAAACTAAAATTAAATCAATTTAAATTTAAATGGGTGGGTGATGGCTAGACTCCCAAAGGTATCCAATCACAATACTGGTGACATACACATTAAGACTCATGCGATTTCAAGGAACAAACCTACTTCAGATGAGTGCAAATAAAAGTAGCGGGCAAGGGCTTCCCTGGTGGCGCAGTGGTTGAGAGTCCGCCTGCCAATGCAGGGGACACGGGTTTGTGCCCCGGTCCAGGAAGATCCCACATCCACAGAGCAGCTGGGCCCGTGAGCCATGGCCGCTGAGCCTGCACGTCCGGAGCCTGTGCTCTGCAACAGGAGAGGCCACAACAGTGAGAGGCCCGCATACCGCAAAAAAAAAAAAAAAAAAGTAGAGGGCAGGCAGAGACTGAGTAGTATATTCAATATTCTGGAGTGAACAGGCTTCAGGAACATAAAATGACAAAGTAGAAATTTTCTTGTCTCACAGTCAGCACCTGTGTATAATGGCCTCAGCTCACTGGCAGCTTCCATTTCTTGATTTTACTAGTCTGCTCATATTTTCAATTAAAGATAAAAGTTTCTGGTTACTGGCCAATAACGGAGGCGCCATTCCTCTTAAGCCCTACCCAGATCAAGTCAGCTATATCTGGACAGGTGAATGAGTGGGCCTGAAGAAATTGTGAACTAACAGGCACCTAAAATATTTCTGATACACAGGGAGAATCTGGAGAACTTAATTTTGAATTTCTTCCAGTGAAATACAGTAATTCCAGTAATAAATATTTAAATCATGAGACTTAGCTTATTTCCTACAGAACGGTGACACGTTATTTTCCTGCTCCAGCAGCATGAAACTTTCATGTCTAGAGATGAGGGCACTGTTCTGAATTGCTTAGAATAATTTCTAAGTAAAGCCTGGTTCTTTTAATGACCTACTTAATTTTAGTAAGCAGGCTATAGCATCTAACTTAAAATGGAAAGCTTGGAATCTGAGAGGTCAGACTGCCTGGGTTCAAATTCTGAAAACCTTGTTTATAAACTATGTAACCTTTGGACAAGTTTATCAGCCTCCCTATGCCTCGGTTTCCAATTTGTAAAATGGAGTTAATAATAGAACCTACTTCATAGGGTTGTTGTAAGGATAAAATGAATGAATACATGTAAAAGGTTTAGAAAATACTTAGCATGCAGCAAGTGCTCAGGAAATGTTACAAGTTATTATTATAAGTAAGCAAAATAGCCTATTGCCCTTATTTGCAGTGGTAAAGCCTGTGGATCAGTGCTTGAGCCAAAAGGAGGTTCTATAGGATAAACAGTTGCTTAGGATGGGTCTGGCCCAAAATTTAAAATTTATATGAAACTGTAACTAATCAATTCCCTAATACCTAACCTTTCGGAGACAGGGCTCAGGACCAGGCATGAGGAAGCAGTAACACATATGTCTGAAAGTCAGGAGCCTCTCATGTAGTCCTGAGGCAGAGCAAAGTAGAGTGAAGACACAGTGGTCAAGAGTAAAGGCATAGGGGCTTCCCTGGTGGCACAGTGGTTAAGAACCTGCCTGCCAATGCAGGGGACATGGGTTCGAGCCCTGGTCCAGGAAGATCCCACGTGCCGCGGAGCAACTAAGCCCGTGCACCAAAACTACTGAGCCTGCGCTCTACAGCCTGCGAACCACAGCTACCGAGCCTGCGTGCCGTAACTACTGAAGCCCATGCACCTAGAGCCCATGCTCTGCAAAAAGAGAAGCCACCACAATGAGAAGCCCACGCAACAAAGAGTAGCCCCTACTCGCCGCAACTAGAGAGAGCCCGCATGCAGCAACGAAGACCCAACACAGCCAAAAATAAATAAATTTTTTTAAAAAAGAAGAAAGGCATAAGGAAGCAGTGGGAACCATGAGGGAGAGGGAGAGGGAGAGGGATGGGGAAAGGGAGAGGGGAGCTGAGTTAAAGGAATGAAGGGGAGGGTAGATGGACTGGAAACAAATGCCAGTGAGAAAGCACAAATATTAGAGTGCTGTTGGGATTCTAGGGCCACTATATCCTGAAATTGCAGTTCCATAAGGCCAAATGAGTTAGTTTATGAGACTCCTTTCCTCCCTCTATATCCTTACCATACCCATACTGCTCAAGGTTATATGAGCATGTTTCTGTTCCTCACACCTGGAAGCCTAAAACATTCAAGCAGCACTAGAAATACAATAGCTGCAAAAATTAACTAATTTATACTCTGTTCTTACATAAGAAATAAAAAAACAATGACTAAAAAGTTAGAGTTGAAGCAACAAATTTCAATAGCAGAACCTGGTTGTCTATTATGTGAATTCAAAGTAACTCTTTTGTCAAACAAATTCTTATTTGTAAGTCCAACAAAGGAAATAACTAGAAGCAAAGTTGCTCAGATTAAAGCAGGAGTGAGAGGAATGGAGCCTCTGGTTTGCCCCCACCTCCTCCAGCTCACAGGGCACAGCCACAGAAGCCCTAACAGTGAAAACAAAATCTCTGTGAATGTTGGTCCTACTTTGCCTAATTGCCAGTTTCCCACCAGTCACAACATAGGCATTTATTCCTACTGAAGCTCCTGAGCTCCACAGGCTAGATAAGAAACTCCAAGGAAAATTGAACAGATATTGGAATTTTCTTGGGGCCTGCCCACTAGCAGGACAACACAAGCTTTGCAACACCCCAGACTCCATACCCAACCGTGTCAGGAACCAGCCCCATCCACCAGCTATCTGACACTAGCTCTGAGACCCCTGGGCCCTGCAACCAGATTCCAGGACCTGGCTCTGTCTGCCAATAGGCTGGCACTAACCCCAGGACCTACCTTCACCCACTAGTGGGTGAGCAGCAGCCCCAGAGTCTCCTGGACCCTGACTCTGCTCACCAGTGAGCCAGCCCTAGCCCCAGGGCCCCCTGGGTTCTGCCGTCAGCCACCTTGTGACCTGGTCCTGCCAACCAGTGGCCAGCAGCCTCCACACAAGGCAGGGCCTGGCAACCAACCAGACCAGGGGCCAACCAAGCCTACCAGACTGCCCACATAGCCCACTACAACAGAAGGACCCATGCAGCCCTCATAGGGGGAAGCCCTAGAAAGCTAGGGTGATGAAAGGGAAGTGCACTGCTGGGACACATAGGATGACTCCTACAAAAGGCCACTTCTCCAAGGTCAGGAATGTAACTAACTTATCAGTTATGTTACAACAAAAACAGCAACTTAGGCAAAATGAGGCAAGAGAGGAACACATACCAAATGAAGGAACAAGATAAAACCCCAGAAGAAGAACTAAAAGTGGAGACAGGTAATCTACTTGATAAACAGTTAGGACAGACAGACTTCCGGGAAGATGGCGGAAGAGTAAGACTCAAAGATCACCTTCCTCCCCACAGATACACCAGAAATACATCTACGCGTGGAACAACTCCTACGGAGCACCTACTGAACGCTGGCAGAAGACCTCAGACCTCCCAAAAGGCAAGGAACCCCCCACGTACCTGGTTAGGGCAAAAGAAAAAAATAAACAGAGACAAAAGGATAGGGACGGGTCCTGCACCAGCGGGAGGGAGCTGTGAAGGAGGAAATGTGTCCACACACTAGGAAGCCCCTTCGCGGGCGGAGGCTGCGGGTGGCGGACTGGGGGAGCTTCGGAGACGCGGAGGAGAACACAGCAACAGGGGTGCGGAGGGCAAAGCGGAGAGATTCCAGCGCAGAGGATCGGGGCCGACCGGCACTCACCGGCATTCACCAGAGGCTTGTCTGCTCGCCGGACGGGGCGGGCGGGGCTGGGAGCTGAGGCTCCGGCTTCTGTCGGAGCGCCGGGAAAGGACTGAGGTTGGCCCGTGAACACAGCCTGCAGGGCGTTAGTGCACCGCGGCTAGCCGGGAGGCAGTCTGGGGAAAGGTTTGGACCTGCCGAAGAAGCAAGAGACTTTTTCTTCCCTCTTTGTTTCCTGGTGCACGAGGAGAGGGGATTAAGAACGCTGCTTAAGAGAGGTCCAGAAACCGGCGCGAGCCGCGGCTAAAAGTGCGGAGCCCAGAGACAGACATGAGACGCTAAGGCCGCTGCTGCCGCCACCAAGAAGCCTGTGTGCGAACACAGGTCACTATCCACACCCCCTTCCGGGGAGCCTGTGCAGCCCGCCACTGCCAGGGTCCGGGGATCCAGGGACAACTCCCCCGGGAGAACGCACGGTGCGCCTCAGGCTAGCAACGTCATGCCGGCCTCTGCCGCCGCAGGCCCGCCCCGCACTCCGAGACCCTCCCTACCGCCCCCCCCCCCCCCCCCCCCCCCCGCCTGAGTGAGCCAGACCCTCCGAATCAGCGGGCTCCTTTAACCCCGTCCTGTCTGAGCAAAGAACAGACGCTCTCCGGCAACCTACACGCACAGGCGGGGCCAAATCCAAAGCTGAGCCCCTGGGAGCTGTGAGAAGAGAGAAGAGAAAGGGAAATCTCTCCCAGCAGCCTCAGAAGCAGCGGATTAAAGCTCAACAATCAACTTGATGTACCCTGCATCTGTGGAATACATGAATAGACAACGAATCATCCCAAATTAAGGAGCGGTGTGGATGAAAAGCTCTTGGTGCTGCAGCCAGGAGTTAGTGCTGTGCCTCTGAGGTGGGAGAGCCAACTTCAGGACACTGGTCCACAAGAGGCCTCCCAGCTGCACATAATATCAAACAGCGAAAATCTCCCAGAGATCTCCATCTCAACGCCAGCACCCAGCTTCACTCAACGACCAGCAAGCTACAGTGCTGGACATCCTATGCCAAACAACTAGCAAGACAGGAACACAACCCCACCCATTAGCAGAGAGGCTGCCCAAAATCATAACAAGTCTACAGACACCCCAAAACACACCACGAGACGTGGACCTGCCCACCAGAAAGACAAGATCCAGCCTCATCCACCAGAACACAGGCACTAGTACCCTCCACCAGGAAGCCTACACAACCCACTGAACCAACCTTAGCCACTGAGGACAGACACAAAAAACAACAGAAACTACGAACCTTCAGCCTGCAAAAAGGAGACCCCAAACACAGTAAGATAAGCAAAATGAAAAGACAGAAAAACACACAGCAGATGAAGGAGCAAGATAAAAACCCACCAGACCTAACAAATGAAGAGGAAATAGGCAGTCTACCTGAAAAAGAATTCAGAATAATGATAGTAAAGATGATCCAAAATCTTGGAAATAGAATAGACAAAATGCAAGAATCAGTTAACAAGGACCTAGAAGAACTAAAGATGAAACAAACAATGATGAACAACACAATAAATGAAATGAAAAATACTCTAGATGGGATCAATAGCAGAATAACTGAGGCAGAAGAACGGATAAGTGACCTGGAAGATAAAATAGTGGAAATAACTACTGCAGAGCAGAATAAAGAAAAAAGAATGAAAAGAACTGAGGACAGTCTCAGAGACCTCTGGAACAACATTAAACGCACCAACATTCGAATTATAGGGGTTCCAGAAGAAGAAGAGAAAAAGAAAGGGACTGAGAAAATATTTGAAGAGATTATAGTTGAAAACTTCCCTAATATGGGAAAGGAAATAGTTAATCAAGTCCAGGAAGCACAGAGAGTCCCATACAGGATAAATCCAAGGAGAAACACGCCAAGACACATATTAATCAAACTGTGAAAAATTAAATACAAAGAAAACATATTAAAAGCAGCAAGGGAAAAACAACAAATAACACACAAGGGAATCCCCATAAGGTTAACAGCTGATCTTTCAGCAGAAACTCTGCAAGCCAGAAGGGAGTGGCAGGACATATTGAAAGTGTTGAAGGAGAAAAACCTGCAACCAAGATTACTCTACCCAGCAAGGATCTCATTCAGATTTGATGGAGAAATTAAAACCTTTACAGACAAGCAAAAGCTGAGAGAGTTCAGCACCACCAAACCAGCTTTACAGCAACTGCTAAAGGAACTTCTCTAGGCAAGAAACACAAAAGAAGGAAAAGACCTACAATAACGAACCCAAAACAGTTAAGAAAATGGGAATGGGAACACACATATCGATAATTACCTTAAATGTAAATGGACTAAATGCTCCCATCAAAAGACACAGATTGGCTGAATGGATACAAAAACAAGACGCACATATTTGCTGTCTACAAGAGACCCACTTCAGACCTAGAGACACATACAGACTGAAAGTAAGGGAATGGAAAAAGGTATTTCATGCAAATGGAAACCAAAAGAAAGCTGGAGTAGCAATTCTCATATCAGACAAAATAGACTTTAAAACAAAGACTATTAGAAGAGACAAAGAAGGACACTACATAATGATCAAGGGATCGATCCAAGAAGAAGATATAACAATTGTAAATATTTATGCACCCAACATAGGAGCACCTCAATACATAAGGCAAATACTAACAGCCATAAAAGGGGAAATCGACAGTAACACATTCATAGTAGGAGACTTTAACACCCCACTTTCACCAATGGACAGATCATCCAAAATGAAAATAAATAAGGAAACACAAGCTTTAAATGATACATTAAACGAGATAGACTTAATTGATATTTATAGGACATTCCATCCAAGAACAACAGAATACACATTTTTCTCAACTGCTCATGGAACATTCTCCAGGATAGATCATATCTTGGGTCACAAATCAAGCCTTGGTAAATTTAAGAAAATTGAAATTGTATCAAGTATCTTTTCCGACCACAACGCTATGAGACTAGATATCAATTACAGGAAAAGATCAGTTAAAAAATACAAACACATGGAGGCTAAACAATACACTACTTAATAATGAAGTGATCACTGAAGAAATCAAAGAGGAAATCAAAAAATACCTAGAAACAAATGACAATGGAGACACGACGACTCAAAATCTATGGGATGCAGCAAAAGCAGTTCTAAGAGGGAAGTTTATAGCAATACAATCCTACCTTAAGAAACAGAAAACATCTCGAATAAAAAACCTAACCTTGCACCTAAAGCAATTAGAGAAAGAAGAACAAAAAAACCCCAAAGTTAGCAGAGGAAAGAAATCATAAAAATCAGATCAGAAATAAATGAAAAAGAAATGAAGGAAACGATAGCAAAGATCAATAAAACTAAAAGCTGGTTCTTTGAAAGGATAAACAAAATTGATAAACCATTAGCCAGACTCTTCAAGAAAAAAAGGGAGAAGACTCAAATCAATAGAATAGGAAATGAAAAAGGAAAAGTAACAACTGACACTGCAGAAATACAAAAGATCATGAGAGATTACTACAAGCAACTCTATGCCAATAAAATGGACAACCTGGAAGAAATGGACAAATTCTTAGAAAGGCACAACCTGCCAAGACTGAATCAGGAAGAAATAGAAAATATGAACAGACCAATCACAAGCACTGAAATGGAAGCTGTCATTAAAAATCTTCCGACAAACAAAAGCCCAGGACCAGATGGCTTCACAGGCGAATTCTATCAAACATTTAGAGAAGAGCTATCACCTATCCTTCTCAAACTCTTCCAAAATATAGCAGAGGGAGGAACACTCCCCAACTCATTCTACGAGGCCACCATCACCCTGACACCAAAACCAGACAAAGATGTCACAAAGAAAACTACAGGGCAATATCACTGATGAACATAGATGCAAAAATCCTCAACAAAATACTAGCAAACAGAATCCAACAGCACATTAAACGGATCATACACCATGATCAAGTGGGGTTTATTCCAGGAATGCAAGGATTCTTCAATATACGCAAATCAATAAACGTGATACACCATATTAACAAATTGAAGGAGAAAAACCATATGATCATCTCAATAGATGCAGAGAAAGCTCTTGACAAAATTCAACACCCATTTATGATAAAAACCCTGCAGAAAGTAGGCATAGAGGGAACTTTCCTCAACATAATAAAGGCCATATATGACAAACCCACAGCCAACATCGTCCTCAATGGTGAAAAACTGAAAGCATTTCCACTAAGATCAGGAACAAGACAAGGTTGCCCACTCTCACCACTCTTATTCAACATAGTTTTGGAAGTTTTAGCCACAGCAATCAGAGAAGAAAAGGAAATAAAAGGAATCCAAATCAGAAAAGAAGTAAAACTGTCACTCTTTGCAGATGACATGATACTATACATAGAGAATCCTAAAGATGCTACCAGAAAACTACTAGAGCTAATCAATGAATTTGGTAAAGTAGCAGGATACAAAATTAATGCACAGAAATCTCTGGCATTCCTATACACTAATGATGAAAAATCTGAAAGTGAAATCAAGAAAACACTCCCATTTACCATTGCAACAAAAAGAATAAAATATCTAGGAATAAACCTACCTAAGGAGACAAAAGACCTGTGTGCAGAAAATTATAAGACACTGATGAAAGAAATTAAAGATGATACAAATAGATGGAGAGATATACCATGTTCTTGGATTGGAAGAATCAACATTGTGAAAATGACTCTACTACCCAAAGCAATCTACAGATTCAATGCAATCCCTATCAAACTACCACTGGCATTTTTCACAGAACTAGAACAAAAAATTTCACAATTTGTATGGAAACAAAAAAGACCCCAAATAGCCAAAGCAATCTTGAGAACGAAAAACGGAGCTGGAGGAATCAGGCTCCCTGACTTCAGACTATACTACAAAGCTACAGTAATCAAGACAGTATGGTACTGGCACAAAAACAGAAATATAGATCAATGGAACAGGATAGAAAGCCCAGAGATAACCCCACGCACATATGGTCACCTTATCTTTGATAAAGGAGGCAGGAATGTACAGTGGAGAAAGGACAGCCTCTTCAATAAGTGGTGCTGGGAAAACTGGATAGCTACATGTAAAAGTATGAGATTAGATCACTCCCTAACACCATACACAAAAATAAGCTCAAAATGGATTAAAGACCTAAATGTAAGGCCAGAAACTATCAAACTCTTAGAGGAAAACATAGGCAGGACACTCTATGACATAAATCACAGCAAGGTCCTTTTTGACCCACCTCCTAGAGAAATGGAAATAAAAACAAAAATAAACAAATGGGACCTAATGAAACTTCAAAGCTTTTGCGCAGCAAAGGAAACCATAAAGAAGACCAAAAGACAACCCTCAGAATGGGAGAAAATATTTGCAAATGAAGCAACTGACAAAGGATTAATCTCCAAAATTTATAAGCAGCTCATGCAGCTTAATAACAAAAAAAAACAAACAACCCAATCCAAAAATGGGCAGAAGACCTAAATAGACATTTCCCCAAAGAAGATATACAGATTGCCAACAAACACATGAAAGAATGCTCAACATCACTAATCATTAGAGAAATGCAAATCAAAACTACAATGAGATATCATCTCACACCAGTCAGAATGGCCATCATCAAAAAATCTAGAAACAATAAATGCTGGAGAGGGTGTGGAGAAAAGGGAACCCTCTTACACTGTTGGTGGGAATGTAAATTGATACAGCCACTGTGGAGAACAGTATGGAGGTTCCTTAAAAAACTACAAAAAGAACTACCATATGACCCAGCAATCCCACTACTGGGCATATACCCTGAGAAAACCATAATTCAAAAAGAGTCATGTACCAAAATGTTCATTGCAGCTCTATTTACAATAGCCCAGAGATGGAAACAACCTAAGTGTCCATCATCGGATGAATGGATAAAGAAGATGTGGCACATATATACAATGGAATATTACTCAGCCATAAAGAGAAATGAAATTGAGCTATTTGTAATGAGGTGGATAGACCTAGAGTCTGTCATACAGAGTGAAGTAAGTCAGAAAGAGAGGGACAAATACCTTATGGTAACACATATATATGGAATTTAAGAAAAAAAAATGTCATGAAAAACCTAGGGGTGAAACAGGAATAAAGACACAGACTTACTAGAGAATGGACTTGAGGCTATGGGGAGGGGGAAGGATAAATGGTGACAAAGCGAGAGAGAGGCATGGACATATATACACTACCAAACATAAGGTAGATAGCTAGTGGGAAGCAGCCGCATAGCACAGGGAGATCAGCTTGGTGCTTTGTGACCGCCTGGAGGGGTGTGATAGGGAGGGTGGGAGGGAGGGAGATGCAAGCGGGAAGAGATATGGGAACATATGTATATATATAATTGATTCATTTTGTTGTGAAGCTGAAACTAACATACCATTGTAAAGCAATTATACTCCAATAAAGATGTTAAAATGAAAAAAAAAAAGTTAGGACAGTTATCATAAAGATGATCAAATAACTCAGGAGAAGAATGGATGCACAGAGAGATAAGTTAGAAGCTTTAAAAAAGAATTAGAAAATATAAAGAACAACCAAACAGAAATGAAGAATACAATAACTGAAATGAAAAATACGCTAGAAGGAATCAACAGTATACTTAGTGATACAGAGGCATAGATCAGCGAGCTGGAAGACAGAGTAGTGGAAATCACTGTTCTGAACAGGAAATAGAAAAAACAATGAAAAGAAATGAGAGCAGTTTAAGAGACCTCTGGGACAACATCAAGTGGACTAATATTCACATTATTGGGGTCCCAGAAGGAGAAGACAGAGAGAAAGGGGATGAGAACATACCTAAGGAGGTGAAAGACCTGTACTTGAACACTGATGAAAGAAACTGAAGATGACACAAACAAATGGAAAGATATACCATGTTCATAGATTGGAAAAATATTTTTAAAATGACCATACTACCCAAGGCGATCTTCAGATTCAATGCAATCTCTATCAAAATACCAAGGGCATTTTTCACAGAAATAGAAAAAATAATTTCAATATTTGTATGGAAACACAAAAGACCCCCAAATAGCCAAAACAATCTTGAGAAAGAACAGAGCTGGAGGAATCAGTCCCTGACTTCAGACTACAATAATCAATCAGTATGGTACTGGCACAAAAAGAGACACAGATCAGTGGAACAAAATAGAGAGCCCAGAAATAAACCCCTGCACTTATGGTCAATTAATCTACAACAAAGAAGGCAAGAATATACAATGGAAAAAAGAGTCTCTTTAGTAAGTGGTGCTGGAAAACTGGACAGCTACATGTAAAAAAATTAGAACATTCTCTAACACCATATACAAAAATAAACTCAAAATGCATTAAATACCCAAATGTAAGACCAGATAGTATAAAACTCTTAGAGGAAAACACAGGCAGAACACTCTTTGACATAAATTGCAGCATTATTTTTTTGGCCCCATCTCCTAAAGCACAGGAAATAAAAGCAAAATAAACAAATGGGACCTAATTAAACTTAAAGCTTTTGCACAGCGAAGGAAACCATCGGTAAAATGAACAAGACAACCTCCTGAATGGGAGAAAATATTTGCAAATGATGTGACCGATAAGGAGTTATATCCAAAATATATAAATAGCTCATAAAACTCAATATCAAACAACAACAAAAACTACCACAACCCAATTACAAAATGGGCACAAGACCTGAATAGACATTTTTCCAAAGACATACAGATGGCCAACAGGCACATGAAAAGATGCTCAACACTGTTAATCATCAGAGAAATGCACAAAGGTTGGCGAGGATATGGAGAAAAGGGAACCCTTGTACGCTGCTGATGGAAATGTAAATTGGTGCAGCCAATTTGGTGCAGTGGAAAACAGTATAGGAGGTTTCTCAAAAGAACTAAAATTGAACTACCATATGACCCAGCAATTCCACTCCTAAGTATATATCTGAAAAAATGAAAACATGAAAAATATTGAAAAAATTCAAAAAGATACATGCACCCCAACATTCACTGCAGCATTATTTACAATTGCTAAGATATGGAAGCAACCTAAATGTCTATCAACAGATGAATGGATAAAGAAGATGTGGTATATATAAATGGAATACTACTCAGCCATAAAAAAACAAAATTTTTTCATATGCAACAACATGGATGGACTTGCAGGATATCAGGTTAAGTGAAATAAGTCACAGAAAGACAAATACTGTATGGTATCACTTATATGTGGAATCTAAAAAGAACAAACTAGTGAATATGACAAAAAAGAAACACAGAGAACAAACTAGTGGTTACTAGTTGGGAGAGGGAAGGGAGGAGGGGAAAAATAGGGGTAGAGGATTAAGAGGTACAAACTATAATGGATAAAATAAACTACAAGGATATCCTGTACAACACAGGGAATATAGCAAATATTTTATAACTATAAATGGAATATAACCTTAAAAATTGTGAATCACTATGTTGTACACCTAAAACTTACACACTACATCAACTATACCTCAATTTAAAAAAAAAAAAGAAGGAAATCTTCCCATTTGCAACAACATGGATAAACCTTGAGGGCTTTATGTTAAACAAAGTAAGTCAGAAAGGAAAAGAAAAATATTGTATGATCTCACTTAAATGTGGAATCTTAAAAACAACAACAAAGACCCAAACTCAAATTTGTACATACAGAGAATGGAGTGGTGGTTGCTGGGGAGGGCAGGGGGGTGAGGGAAGAAGGCCTGGTGAAATGGATGAAGGTGTTCAAAAGGTACAAGCTTCCAGTTATAAAATACGTAAGTAGTCATGAGGATGCAATGCACAGCATGGTGACTATAATTAATATTGCATTGTATATTTGAAAGTTACTAGGAAAGTAGATCTTAAAAGTTCTTATCACAAGAAAAAAATTCTGTAACTATGTGAGATGATGGATATTAACTAGACTGTGGTGATCATTTTGCAATATATACAAATATCTGAATCATTATGTTATACAGCTGAAACTAACACAATGTTACATATCCATTATATCTCAATTGAAAAAAAGATGTTCATGCTCATCAGCATGTCTCTAGAGAATTGCAAATTAAAACAAGATACCACTACACATCTATTAGAATGACTAATATCCAAAACACTGACAACAAATGCTGCGGAGGTTGTGGAACAACAGCAACGGTCATTCATTGCTGGTGGGAATGCAAAATGGTACAGTCACTTTGGAAGACAGTTTGGCAGTTTCGTATAAGCTAAACGTAGGCTTACAATGAGTCAGCAATAGCACTCCTAGGTACTTAACCAAAATGAGCTGAAAATTTACATCCACACAAAAACCTGCACACAAATGTTTACAGCAGCTTAATTCATAATTGCCAAAAACTGGACATAACCAAGAAGTCCTTGAATAGATGGGTGGATAAACAAACTGATATACTGTTTGATTCCAACATTCTGGAAGAGGTGTGACATTCTGGAAGAGGTGAAACTATAGAGATCAGTGGTAAAAAGATCAGTGGTTTCCAGGGTGGGGGAGGGAAGGGATGAATAGAAGGAGCACAGGACATTTTTAGGGGAGTGAAACATTCTGTATGATACTGTAATGGTGGATAAATGTCATTATGCAATTGCTAAAACCCACAAAAATAAATATACAACACAAAGAGTGAGCCCTAATGTGAACTATGAACTTTAGTTAATAATGTATTGATATTGTTCATCAATTCTAAAAAACGTACCACACTCATACAAGATGTCAATAATAGGGGAAACAGTGTGTGGGTGGGTGGGGTGGATAAGGGGGGAATTCTCTGTACTATCTCTGCGCCATGTTTCTATAAACCTAAACTTCGCTAAAATAGTCCATTCATTAATTTCTTTAAAGACAGTACACTGTGGCCTTACCCAATACAACTGATACATAGTATAACTTTAACTTGAAGTACAGGTATGAGAACAGGATAAACGTAGAACTCATCAGGTTGAAACATAATAAAAAGGATAAATGAAGGAAAGAACTGCCTCTACTTATACAAAGTCCTCAATTAACATCAAACAGGAGGAAATTCGAATTTTCTCCTTTCAACAGATTAATATTCTAATTTATTCATTTTGATCTCTCTCTTAATCACACCTTGACTGCTGTTTCAAATCAAATTGAGTTTGCTGTTTAGAAAAAGTAACAGGATGCAAATTTATTTGCAGCACTTTCTGGGCTGTTACTTTCCTGCTCCGTAAGGCACTGGATGGCTTCAACTTAATTTCTATTATATAATCCATCTTCTTCAATCTATTCTGCTTTTAAGCTTTCTATTACCAAAATTGAGCCACTAAAGCTGTGGCAATGATGAAGCCATTGTTAAATTTCTAATCTTCAGAAAAGGTTAAATTATGCCCCCTAGTGAATTCCCAAGGAATTTCATTAATGACTCATTGATTTCCCCAGCTTGTAAAGAAAATCAAATTTTCCAAAATTACTACACAAATATCTTAATTTACACAAAATGTTTCTCTTTTTTTATCTCTTTTCAGAGGCTCTAAGTTCAACAAGGCAAGTCAGGGTGATTTGTTATGGTAACACTGGTCCAGAATCCACGTGGTTCCAGACTTCCACCCACTTCCCTTTTGGGCTGTGGCAGGTGTTATCCCATTGCAATGGGAAGAATGCAAGCTTTACAGTCAGAAAGACTAGTTCCGACCTTTTCTGGAATTACTTTACTTAGCTCTTTTCCTCATTCCTAAAATGGAGTTAAATACACTTTTATCATATTGCATTTATATGATTAAATGAGATAAAGTATAGTATCTAGCACTTAATATGCTGGATCAATAATTAATTCTAGCTTTCTTTCTTCGTCGTCTCATCTACTGACCTGGTCAAACCAAGCTCACAGTCTTCCTTCATCTAAACTTCTGCCATTATTCCATTTGTTTGACCCATGCAAAATCCCAGCCTCTCTAGCAATACACTCCACTGGTCATACCTTTGTCACTGAAATAATCTGTTACTGACCCACAACTGAAATCCTCAAACTATACTATCCCACTCTCTTCAGCCTCTTCTTCTTCCAGCTTCCACTCCTTTACTCTCTCTGGACTCTAGTTCCAGGACCTTGTCCCACTCTACCCTCCTTTTCCTTCAAATCCAACAGCTCCTCCTGGTTTCACTCTTAAGTCTTTATCCAGCCTGGATTCTACAGTGCATTACTTGAATCACTACTTTGTCCTTCTGCAACACCAGACCACAAAATCTAATCCAGAGCCAGTCCAACCATCTGTTTTTCCCACAACTACATCCCACAATCATAGCTGAGCACTAACAAAAGCCACATAACTGAGTAAATTAGTACCAGCATACATTGATGGTACATCATTCTATCTCACAAAGGCTCTGAGTGCTGTGACAACCGATGATGGTTTCTGATCAGATGAGCTTCCTCCACCATTCCTCACTTTTCCCAATCTCTTCAAGCCTCATACTTCACTTTCAGATGGTAAAATATAAAGTATACATCAGATCATGTCTCTCCTCTGTTTAAAGCTCCCCAATTTCTCCCAAGGTAAGTCCTTACAACTGCCTACAATGCCTTACACCAGCAGTCCCCAACCCTTTTGGCACCAGGGACCAGTTTTGTGGAAGACAATTTTTCCATGGACTGGGGGCGGGGCATCGGGGGTGGGGATAGGTGCAGGTGGTAATGCAAGCGATGGGGAGTGGCAGATGAAGATTTGCACCGCTGCTCACCTCCTGCTGTGTGGCCCAGTTCCTAACAGGCCATGAACCGGTAATGGTCCGAGGCCAGGGAGTTGGGGACCCCTGCCTTATACAACCTTCTACCTTTCCCTCACTGAATACATCACCTACTCTCAGTCTGTGCCTTGCTCACTCTCCTCCAGCCACACTAGCCCCCCTACAGCTCTTCGAACATGCTAAAAAGGCCCCTGCTTTAAGAACTCTGTATTAACTGTTCCCTCTGCTTGGAAGAGTCTTTCTCCAGATATCTGCATGACTAACTCCTTCACTTCCTACAAGTCTTTGTTCAAATGGTACCCGCTCCATGGGGTCACTGCTCCCAATCCTTTCTCTTCCAGCCCTGTCATCCCAATATTGCTTATCTTGCTCTATTTGTTTCTTTTTCCATAGCACTTATTGTCTAACACCCTACATGATTCACTTATTTATTATTGTTTTAGGATAATTATTATTCACTTATTATTATCATTTAAGTCCATTTAAGGACTGACAAGGACAGAATTTTTTTTCCCCTGTTTTGTTCACTACTGCATCTCAGGTGCCGACAACAAAGGTTGGCTGGCACATAGGAGGCACCTAATATTTGTTAAATGAATAATTAGATAAAGCTATCCTCCACTTCCCCTTAAAAATGAACCAAAATTATTAGGGGATGAATTTTCTCAACTTCAGCCTTCTCCCTTCCAGTTACTTGCATCCAAACCCATCTCAGCGTTAGTTAACTGCCTCCTCAGAAAATGAACTAGCCCTGCATTCAAAGCCCATTCCTCCATCTGTGTTCTAGATCTAAACTCTTCCTGTGTCTTCCAAGAATTCTGCTCAACCAAGTTTTCCTTGTATTTTTCTACTGCTATTCTTTTTCCTGTACTCCAACTGCCCTCTCCTCTGGCTTCTTTCCTTCAGCATATACATATGCAATTAAGAAAATATGTCTCTCTATAGTATCTGCCCAATTTCCAATTACCTTCACTTCATTTAAGGATCCCCAGTTTAGTGGCAGCAAAGTCACTGTAATTTCTGACCCACAGAGAAGAGCAATCATAGAGCTCTTCATGGATGCTGGGGCTCCCCTCACAAATTTAATTCTCCCAGTCATGGTGAAAAGTTTCTCTTCTGGACTCCCCCAGAGTGGGTGAGCTGCTCTTATGTGTTAAATCCACTCTACCATTCCAGTGTCCCTAAACCTTTGGACCCCTTCCTCTTTAGTGTACCAAGGCAGGTCTGGCATTTCAACTTCATTTAGCGTGGGTTACCTTTTGGTCCATGCTTCAGCCAACCAAACTGTTGAGAGCCCTTTCTAACCCCTCAAGCTATAAAAGTGAATCAAGAATCTCTGCTTAGTGGGCCTATATCAGTAAATTTAGCCCGGCCCAACTTTATGTTCCTTCCACCATTATCCCACATCCTTAATATCCATTCCTAAACATATCCCCCAGATTTCCATGTGTATAAACAAATAAACATTCCTGTCATTTTTTAAGAGTATGGCACACCCCCTCAGGTCACACTTTGTAGCTGACCCTTGAGGGCTTGTTAGGGTGGGAATCTAGTTATAGGTCTAGAAGCAAAGAAGTGTGGTAGAGGTAGTTCTTGAGGAGAATCAATCAGCAATGTCTAGTCTTCAGGGAAGGTCATTACAGGTTAACTTCCTCAAACAGGAGTGGAAAGACTGCTTCTACCGCCGAAGAAGACTAATGAAAACTTAGGGGTTCAATACTCCATTCCAAATTTGAGGATCTCAACCTTCCCCAGTCAATGCTCTCACTTTAACAGCAGACACCCTGTTAGAATGGGAATTCATTTTGCATTGTAATCCAGCCACTCTGCAGGATAAGAGTTTGGTTTTCAGCAATCTCAGCTCTGCATCTATGTGAGAAGGGCAGACATAGAAACTTTCTGGTCATTTATACAGAGCTTGAGCTGGGAATTTCAAGACCTAAGCTCATCACTCTCCACCTCCCACCCCCCTTTCTCCGAAAACAGAGCAACCAGTCAGTCTCATTACACTTGTTCATCATCTGGGAAAAATGTTTTAAATCTTCAAATACATGATCACCCAGAACCTGGTCTTTCATTAAGTATCTGAGTAGTAGTATCCAATGGTGGTATTTTGCATATCTCTATTGTCATATCACATCGTGGGCTACAGTGCCTGCCTTCTTTACCACTGAAAATAGTCAAGGGTGCCTTTAAATCTAATCAGATTAGAGAACCAATTTCAGGAATGCCATAACCAATCCAGAAAATTCATCCTTAAGATTCTGTTCCTCTAGAACCACTCTCAGTACCAAAATCTGAATCAGACAGGGTTCTCCAGAGATACAGAACCAACAGGAAAAAACATATACATATATCTATATCTACCTATTGGGAATCTATTATTAGATTGTTTATTTAAATAGATATATTTATTTTAAGGAACTGGCTCACACAATTGTGAGGGCTACACATCTGAAATGTGTAGAGCGGATTTGCAGGCTGGAAACTCATACAAGAGTTGACGCCACATGCAGTGGTTGAGAATCCGCCTGCCAGTGCAGGGGACACGGGTTCCATCCCTGGTCCGGGAAGATCCCACATGCCGCGGAGCAACTAAGCCCGTGCGCCACAACTACTGAGCCTGTGCTCTAGAGCCCACGAGCCACACCTACTGAGCCTGCATGCTACAACTACTGAAGCCCGTGCGCCTAGAGCCCATGCTCCACAACAAGAGAAGCCACCACAGTAAGAAGCCGTGCACCACAACGAAGAGTAGCCCCAGCTCGCCGCAACTAGAGAAAGCCCGCGTGCAGCAATGAACACCCAACACAGCGAAAAATAAATAAATTAAATAAATAAATTTTTAAAAAAAAGAATTGATGCCACAGCCTTGGGATTTTTTTCTTCTTGAGGCACCTCAGTTTGAAATTTAGGTTTTCAATTGATTGAATGAGGCTCACCCGTATTATGAAGGGTAATCTCCTTAAAGTCAATTGATTACAGATGTTGACACATTTTCAAAATACCATCACAGTATCACTTAATAGGTACTATAGCCATGTCTAGTTAACATATAAAACTAATCATCACACATATAAACTTACAGATTTCTCAAGCAAATCTTTACTTTCTATTACAGGAAAAACCTTTTAAACAATAATATCTTATGTGTTCAAAAAAGGCAATAAAATTTCAGTAGGGACACTTCGGCTGAGCGGACTGAAGGAATGAACAGTTCTTCCAAAACTATTTGGAGAAACACAGCTTCTACAACCACCTCTCTTTCCTACCTCCAAGAACACTATCATTCCTAGGAAGCTATAACATTGTATCTACATTTTAAAAACAATTTTTATGTTTCAAAAATGTGATCTTCAACTCCACAACAGAAATGACACCTTAAAATTACCCACCTCTGAGTGCTCTCACTTTAAGGGATGGTATCTATTGAAACTGTTGCTTGCCTTTAGTCTGACCAGAAAACTTACAAATTACTACTTCATTTTCTCTCACTGACAAAAGTATAACATCTTATGGAAAAACCCAAACGAACTTTTTGGCCAACCCAATACAAACCAGGAGAAATCCAAACCAGTCTGGGTGAATAATGGACCAAATAATCAAAACAGCACATAAAGAAATCTTATAAATAGGCTGAAATAAATCCTGTATGTCCTTTCAAAAAAAAATGGGATTTTTAAAAACCTCTCTAGGCTATTCATTCATCCATTACCACCCCACTATGTGCCAGGCACTGTCCAAGGCACCTGGGTTAAACCACTGAACAAAATGATGATCCCTGTCTTGCTAGAGTTCATACGCTAGCAAGACAACATCCTTATCCAGCTATTTTCTCTCTGAACATAATAACCCAAGCATTAAGAAGTATCAAAACATTTTCTGAAAATCTACTATGTTTCAGTCAACTTCCAGTTCTGAGTCTGGCCTTAAACTGGCACTGTTTCATCATTAGCATAGAGTCTGATTTCTGGAGTCAGGCTGCCTGGATCCAAAACCTAGCCCACCACTACTTCCCAGTTGCATAACGTTGGACAAGTTACTTACCCCTCACCTATAAAACAAAAATAATCATAACAACTATCCCACTGAAAATGTAAGAGTTAAATGACTTCAAATGTATAAAGCACTTAATTTGGCACACAGAAGGTACTAAACTATCAGCTATTATTATTTTAATTCAACTTCCAGAAAACCATTTATTACTCAGGCAATGGTGGGAAACATAACACCAATGGTAACTTTTAAAATATTCTTATCTAGCCCATTTACTCTCTCCATCACTACTACCTTCAAGAGTTCATACTCTATTCTTGAAACCAGTGGGTAATCATTAAATCCATTTCACCTGTAACCTGCCTTACACCCTTTTCCAATCACCTTTCCCCACACTCCCACCTCAGACAGCCCTACTTCTTTATTCTTTATCCCATAAATACCCAGAGCCCTTCGCTTTAGGATAGATAGACTAGTTTTCCTGTCTCCTCACTTGCTTGCCTTGTGAATAAACCCTCTCTTTGCTGCGAACCTCAGCATCTCAGTGTTTGGCTTGCTGGGAGTTGGGCAAAACGAACCTGGTTCAGAAATATTCTCAACGGAATCTACTTGACTTCTAGTTAACTTTAATAAAAACTACAAAATGTGATCTCTATATATCTCATTCACAACATCAATTCACGGTAGAGTTTGTATAAACACATAGTTAGGAGGCTTTTAATCTAATGAGAAAATTTCTTAAAAAGTCAAAATTAGATTCCTTTTCCATAAAATTACAACAGCAACTATCATAAGAAACTTTAGCATTGGAACCAGCATATATGGATATGTAATTAGCCAGTTCTAAATGCATGAATACGCAATAACACATTCAATCTCTAGGATAACCTTTGCAGTTGTCAATAATAATGAACTCAGGTGGAGAGCAAAACAACCTACTATAAAAATAAACAACAAAGAGAAAAGTAAAAATATGCCATGTAGAAAAATATATTTTCCCAATACGCTGTGAAAAGTAACAAGTACTACTAAATCACACTGAGGAAGAGACATTTCGTCATAGTGATTTTCTACACGTCAGCTGTGGCAGGCCACTAATTTATGTTTAGAGAAATAAATAAGGATACATTTAACTGAATTTTTAGGTTTGATGCTTAAACTTTCTTGGAAGGATCACTGGCTATTTTGTATGCATAAAGAGTATTTACAGACACATACTCAAGTAATCTTACTTGTGTTATGAGGGCGGTAAGTATCAAAGGTGCATGCATAACTATGGTAAAAAAAAAAATCAACCTCGAAAAAAAAAATAATGAACTGGTTAATTCTCAACTTAGCTCACTGCATATAATAAAAAAAAATACAAGTACAGTCATCTGAAATGGATGGTTCATCCTCATTCATTAAAAACAGACTTCATTCTTGGTCCAAAGTTTATAAGTGGTCAACAACCTCAGAAAGGTTAGTGCCCACAATTTAGAATTTTGACTCGATTGTAAGGTACATGCTGCGAATGTTGCTTTCCCCCAGGCGAAGTCTAGTGGCTAATATAACTGCGTCTACTGACAAGTATGCAGGCTAGTGAACCTATTTCCAAAGCTGCTTTTAAACGGATCAATTTTGGTGAAGAATAATGGAAAACGTATTTCTGATCCCGTTTTACACCCTTCAGGTGGGAGGTGCTGAGGCACAAAGCATCAACAATTTTAGGTCCACAGGCACAGTTTTGACCCTAGTCTGGGGTGGTAAGCAGGTACCTGCGACTCTCCAGTAGATATTTAAGGGAAAGGACAAACAAAGCGTGTTGACTCCCCAACCATCCCATACCAAAATCCAGAAAACACAGATACTACCAGGAAGGTGTTTCTCCTAAACAGGTGTGGGCTGCCCCTTCCTTCAGAGTCTGACAGATGAGAACGGCCCTCTCGAGAGAAGTCTGGCTGAACCTCCCGAATGCGGCGGTAGGGAGCGACACGCGGTCCCCGGGGAGAAGTAGGGCGCCGCGCGTTTCCGAATCAAGTCCGAGCGCGGGGGCTCTCAGGCCCCTCCCGGCCGGCGTCCAAGTAAAGGCAGAGCAAAGGGTGAAGGTGGCAGAGCGGAGGCTGGAAAACCGCTCCACAGACAGGGTTTGCAGGACACCGGCGCACAGCGAAGGGCGGGGTGACCTCTGTCCGCCCCGGGGGCGCTCACCGCCGCGTACAACGTTGAGGAGGCCCAGCCGACTGCCCGGCCCCGCCCCCAGAGGCCTCGACCCAGGATACCTCAGGACCTGAGGCCGCCGCCGCCGCTCCCCGCCGTGCGGCCGCTTGAAGCCCCCGCCGTGTCCCTCCGCAGAGCCACCAGCCGAGCGTGGGTCAGGGCGCCGAAAGCCGCGTGCTCAGGCGACCCGGCCTCCGGCCCGCCCGCCCAACACACCGGCCCCACCAACCACTGGCTCGCACCGCTCTTGCCGGCGCCCTCAGCACGGCGCGCGCGGCACGCCGGGACTCGGGGTTCCGGGACGCATGACCCGCGGTCTCCGGAAGTGGCGTCACAGCGTGCGCGTAGCGCGGAGCCGCTTCCGCAAACAGAGTCGCGGACGGCTGGACGGTGAGTGTGTGGTTGCAACGCTGGGTTTCGTACTTTTTGTGTGTAGCCGCGCCCGACCCGGTGGAAGAGGCCCTCAGACCAATGGCAGTGCCGGGTCCGTGGGCGCTGACGCCCCTCCGCGCAGAGCCGGCCCGGGTTCGGGAGGCCCTAGAGCGGCTTCAGGCCCGCCGGGCTGCCGGAGCCGGAGCGGCCGGCCGCCTGGCCTGCGTAGTGGACTGGAACCTGAGCCGGGCGGCGCCGGGGCAGCTCAGTGAGTCCTCGGGCTCGAGGAGACCCGGCCCGCCGGCGGGTTGGGCGTGGAGCTCACCTGCTTGAGCTCGAGTCCCCGGGCCGGCGGTTCCCGTGAAACCTCGGGTGTGACTGCCGCGCAGGTCACCGAGATGCAGGTGTGGTCGTTCATGCGCATCTGTGTATCTGTCGACTCTGTACCTGAGTTCTTCCTCGAGGGTTCCGAAGGACAGCCCTCTTGGGTCTGGACCTTACTCTTTGTTCACCTTAGGCGCTCGGCCTCAGGCTTATCCATCTCTGGGTTCGTTTGGAAATCCGTGTCGTTTATTCTGACCGAATTGTCTTTAGACCATCTCATCTGTGGAAATATCACAGATAAATATAAATAAAATTAACTTTTATTCCCAACAGTGAATTTAGATATTACATTTACAGCTAAAATTATTTATAGCTAAGGATAAGTTACATTGGTTTATTTGAAATTAAAACCAGTTTCTATTTCCTTATTAAGAAATAAATGGTAGGGAGGAGAGGATAGGGACTTGATAATTTGGTGGATAGTTTTACTAGATAATCATTTTAAGTAGTATTCATAAAATTACATTTCTGGGTAATTTTTTTCTCTGTGAGTCATTTCTTCCTGTTTTGGCACGTTTTGGTATTTTGTTACCTCAAACCTTGGGTAGTGAAAGTTAATATCCCTTGAAACCCTTCCCGGTTTAGAGTGACTTGTTTTTACCCATTCCATTAAGCGACTTTATTTCTTATTCTGTTTCTTTACAGGGAACACCCCCTGCTTCATAATTTTCAGGTTCTGAATTTGCTGAATCTCACTGATTTTTGGACTTTTGCTTTTTCTTTTACATTTGGTTTGAATAATACAGCCTAACATTTTAATAGTATATCAGCTGTAAACTTCTTGAAGACTAATTCACATAGTGTCTTATTGAGCTTCTCTGTAGTAGGCGTTCACTCAACTTGTTGAATGACTTAATAAATTCCTGTCCAATAAATAGCTCACTTATTTTTCTCCCCCTCCCATTTCACACATAGGCTTAAGAACATTTGAAAGAGACTAATGGTCATTAAGTTGCAGGCTGGGTCTTGAAACTTCTTGTCCACCCATTTCTACTTTCTTCACTTTCTACCTAATTCTGACACCCATTACGAAGTAAGGATTTTAGAAGTCAACTGTAGGTTCCCAGACTTCTCCTGTTCTTGGCTTTCAGTGTCCCTAGGCCAAAAGAAATACCTAGCAGTTTCCCTTACTAAATAGTTTAGTCCAAACAATAAGCGTGTCCTAACAACTTTGTATTTAAAAATAATGCATGGATTGAAAAAAAATTGTGTTTAATTCTTAGCTAACCACGAATGCATACTAGTGGAATATGTACATCTGTTGAGTACTGGATATCTTCTCAAGCCTTGAGATAGGATTTGACATCAACTTCGTTTCCTGTTTTACACTGATTTTCTGTGGTACCACCAGTCTCAGCTTCACAAGGTTCTGGTGTCACATAATTTTAATAATTTAAGAATGTTCTTTTTTTTAATTTAATTTTTATTTTATATTGGAGTATAGTTGATTTACAATGTTGTGTTAGTTTCAGGTATACAGCAAAATGATTCAGTTATACATATACATATATCCATTCTTTTTCAGATTCTTTTCCCATATAGGTTATTACAGAATATTGAGTAGAGTTCCCTGTGCTGTACAGTAGGTCCTTGTTGATTGTCTATTTTATATATAGTAGTATACATAAGAAGTGTAGTGCAATCTACTCAGTTAAAACTATGCTCTATTTGAAGCTGTATCTGTGATATTTTCCAGATGTCAGATGTCACTACCTTTGCCTTAAATTTTGAAATATTCTCCCGTGCCCATATCAGTTTGTTATAGTGTCCATCGCACATTTGGGGAACCAAGGCTGTAGGGTAAGGATCAGGATAGAAATGGAACTGACTTCATTTACCACGACTTCGTCAGTTTTAATGCCAATGGTGACTTTTATGGACAAGATTGTAGAAGTGTTCCGGGATTATAATTAGTACTTCCACATTAGCGTTTTCAGAAATTCATATGCAATATATATCAATATTGTTTTCAATATTCTTTAATGAGGTTTTTTAAACTCTTAGTTGATCGCTGAAATTAAATGACTAGTTTCTGGTTTAAATTGTTTTTAAAGTCTTAGCATTACGTTTACAAGTAATATGAAATTTTTGCCATTCCAGTGTTAGTTCATGAAGTTTTACCATCTATTTAAGTAATCAAAAATGGAAAATTCTGCAAAAGCAGAGGAATGTGAAAAGATCTCTCGTGAAGAGGCAAAAACATCAATAGATTCAGAAACAGAGTCTTCATGCATTGTTAATGAAAACGCAACCTCTCCTGGGACTGGGCTTTCTGAAAAGGCTCCTAATTGTGGGCAAGTAGACACTCCAAAAAAGAGAAAAATGGAGTTTGAAGATGATCTTGTAAAGGAAAGTTCTAGTTGTGGGGAAGACACTCCATCCAAGAAAAGAAAACTTGATGCTGAAATTGCCCCAGAGGAAAAAGGTTCTGGTGGTGATGAAGGCATTTCAAGGAAAAGAAGAATGGAAACTGATGGTTTTCCAGAAGATGAACCTACTGGAGATGGCACTCAGAAAAGGAGAAAAATAGAACTTGAAGATGTTCCTGAAAAGCAAAAGGTATTTTGAGTGTATTTTCTTTTATTCATAATGGAATATGTCAGATTGAAATCTGGAGCAGTTGTGAAATAATACCTTTTTTTTACATAATTTTAATAACTTAAGAATGTTCTTTTTTTTAATTTAATTTTTATTTTATATTGGAGTATAGTTGATTTACAATGTTGTGTTAGTTTCAGGTATACAGCAAAATGATTCAGTTATACATATACATATATCCATTCTTTTTCAGATTCTCTTCCCATATAGGTTATTACAGAATATTGAGTAGAGTTCCCTGTGCTGTACAGTAGGTCCTTGTTGATTGTCTATTTTATATATAGTAGTGTGTATATGTTAATCCCAAACTCCTAATTTATCCCTCCCTCCCACCTTACCCCTTCAGTAACCATAAATTTGTTTTCCAAGTTTGTGAGTCTATTTCTGTGTTGTAAATAAGTTCATTTGTATCATTTTTTAGATTCCACATATAAGTGATATCATGATATTTGTCTTTCTCTGACTGACTTCACTTAGTATGATAATCTCTAGGTCCATCTATGTTGCTGCAAGTGGCGTTATTTCATTTTTTTTATGGCTGAGTAATTTTCCACCGTATATGTGTACCACATCTTCTTTATCCATTCCTCTGTCATGGACATTTAGGTTGCTTCCATGTCTTGGCTATGGTAAATAGTGCTGCAGTGAACATTAGGGTGCATGTATCTTTTCGAATTCTGGTTTTCTTTGGATATATGCTCAGCAGTGGGATTGCTGGATCATATGGTAGTTCTATCTTTAGTTTTTTAAGGAACCTCCATAGTGGTTGTACAGTTTGTACCAGTTTACATTCCCACCAACAGTGTATGAGGATTCCCTTTTCTCCACACCTTTTCCAGCATTTATTGTTTGTAGACTTCTTGATGATGGCCATTCCAACCCGTGTAAGGTGATACCTCACTGTAATTTTGATTTGCATTTCTCTAATAATTAGTGATGTTGAGCATCTTTTCATGTGCTTTTTGACCATCTGTAGCAATGTTCTATTTTTAATAGACATCATCTTAAGATAGAGTAGGGTTTTAACTCTTGTAATTTAGTTATTTTCTACAACTTCTACTAATGAGATAATTTTTATCTTATTTCGGAAATCTTATTTAACTAGAAACTTGAAAGGTAGTTTTTATAGTTTGCTTTTTCTTAGTACTTTCAAAAACACAACAGTGTAAGGTCCAGATGATTTAATTAGGTGTTCCTAATTAATTTTTAAATTTTGTTTCCCTTTTAACTAGGTGTTCATTTTTTTCCCTTTTTAATTAGGTGTTCATCTCTTATTTTTTCTTTTAATTAGGTGTTCATCCTTTTTTTTTCCTTCGTAATTAGGTGTTCATCTCTTTTGTGTCTGAAGTATTTGAGATTATCACTTACAATGATAAATATCAAGATGATACCCAGCTTTACATTTTTTTCTTAATGTAATTCCTTAAACTATGGTGTTTCCACTTCTTATTAGGGTAGTTACATACAATTTTAGCTAAGCCTGGTATTTAGCAAGAATATTATAAAGCAAGGGATAGCAAGTCATTTTCATCTGGAAATACTATATTGTGGCGGGATCTGAGTTGGAATCTGGATTACTCAATGAATGAGTAAAATTCTGCCATCACTCCTCAGGAAGAAAGTAGCAGATAAGCCACATGTTTGTCATTGGTGGAATGCAAATCTTTGTAACAGAGAGGAGCTTGTATCATAAATGTAGTTTTTAAACTTTTACTAACAGTGGAACCCTTTTTGCAAGTGAAAATCGTAAACCTTTTACCTATTTTACATGTCAGATGAAACACTTTGGTTGAGCAGGGGAGTGGGGGGATCTGAAGCCCTTTACCGTCCTGGCATTTTTGCAGAATGCTTAGGGTCTTAGATAGAGAGGACAAATTGAAACTTGAATTAGGTTAATAGCAAATAATAGAAATCACTGACACTGAACATAGCCTGTTGAGTTCCCATCTCTTTGTGTATATTATCTCACTTAATGCCCACAACAATTTTATAGTAATATAATAAATGTATTATTTCTATTTTATATTCTTGTAGGAACTTCATCCACTGACTGACATTTACTGAATTGAATAAATCAGAACTCTGGAAGAGTACTGGTTTTATTAATACATTAACACCAAAATTCTATAGATGAAAATCAAGATGAAAATTTTTTAAATCAGGAGATGTTTTTAAAAATAGGGAACAGGGGAAAATCTTCCTTGTGATTATAATTAGGATTTCTGTGGTTATGCCATTGCTTAATGAAGTTTACCAATTTCAGTAGTATTTTATCCGTATATAGGTCAGATGCTCTTTTAGACTAATTTTTTTCATGTTCAGCTTCTTAATTTTATTCAATTCTTTTATTTTCAGAACTTGGAAGAAGGACACAGCTCAGCAGTGGCCGCTCACTACAATGAACTCCAGGAAGTTGGTTTGGAGAAGCGTAGCCAAAGTAGAATTTTTTACCTAAGAAACTTTAATAATTGGATGAAAAGTGTCCTCATTGGTATGTTTGTTTTTTGATTTATAGTTTTGAATTTTTAATTTCAGCTTATGTCTCATTTTTACTCCCCAAATGGTTAATCATACACAAAGCTACTAGGTCTTTAGTTACCATTCATTTAATCATCAAAGCTTGGCTTTATAAGACTGGAGCCAAAACTGAAACTAAGCCTTTTAGGTAAATTTTTTTCATATTTACTTATGATTGACTACATAAGATAGCAATGAGTGTTTAATTAATATTAAGTTGATGAGTTAATCAGGCTTTCAGAAGGCAGCGTGCTTTTCCATTTAGAATCAAGCTAACCTAGTGCTATTAAATAATCTATTTTACTCTAATAGTTTTGGAGCAATGATATATTGTTGAATTAAACATTTGGGTTCCATTAGGTCAAGAAAATGGACAGTGCCATGATCTTTTATCTCTAGGCCTTTAATGAGTTGGTAAAGGTCATCATGTGTATTGATTGTCCATTGAACTTGTTTTTTCTTCTGGGGAGAAATAAAGTTTACTTTGAGGATTGATGAAGACATTCAGCTTTTTAGACAGCATTTTATGTATGGAAACTCACCTTTGATATTAAAATGGAAGTCAGTGGAGGAAATATGATTCAGAATATATTTATTGCTTTGTGTATCAAGTATATTAAATAGTCACTTACCTGAGATTAGAGAATTTTTAAAAGCCAGTAGATTTTGGAGTTTTTCACAAAAAGGTTTTTTTTAAATTTTGGTTTCTGTTTTTGTTTTCTAAAAAGCCAACCTCAGAAAAAGTGAGAATGCTTTCATATTTACACTGAAAAGAATAAAGTGCTAATTATGGCTACTTTCTACTAGTTTTAACAATAATTTAGTAATTTTAAAAGATAAATTATCCGTTCTGAGAAGTGTCAGGAGTGGGAACTAGACTCATTATTTCGAACACATTTTAATATTTTTCTTTGTTTTATTATAAAAATAAAACTTATTTGACTCTGCTACTTGTCAGCCAGGGTAAATGAATAAACGAACTTCTTTTTATTTATTTATTTTTTTTTTAGGTTACTTATTATGGCATTTTTGCTCTATACTCGTAATCTTTGGTTGCTGTTCCTAATTTCTTTTCAGTTTTTCTCTTCCTTTCCTCATCATCCTCAGTAATGCAGATAAGTTATCATTGAGTATTTTTCCTAATGTATTGTTTATTTATGTATTTATTCATTGAGTAAATATTTTTAAGTTCACTATTTTTCACATTGTTAGTTGTATTATTTTTATAAACAGGGAAATGGGTAGTTTTTAAAAACACGTATGTCAGACTTGGCAAAAATTTATCTCTCTGCATATTTATGGTATTATTTCTTCTTCAGCTGTTCCAGCAACTCTCTCAATGGGTGCTTTGCTATCTGCACCTGTCTTTCTGGTCCTGCTGTAATCAGTGTGGTCTGTGCCAAATTCCCTTGCTGCCTTTTTTCTTTTTCTTCTCAACACCCATTCTTTGTCATTCATTTTCGCTTCCTTGTTGCTACTTATAGCTAGTGATAGTTGAGTATGATGCTTGAATGTGATAAAGATATCTTTGAGTAATGTTTCATGAAGATTTCCCCTCTCATTAATCTTATGTGGAAATAAAGAGATTTTATAATTCTTATTTTCACTCTTTCCGTATTATATTTTATGCTGTTTTTTTTTAAGATTCATAGCAGAAAGTTGAATATGGAACACTTGTACTTCTGTGACAGAGAAAGGCAGAAGTACTTATACAGAATATTCTAGCAGTCAAAATAGTACACATAAGAAATAGAAAACCTTAAACTCAGAATGATAGACAAGAAGAGTAGATCTAGGATTCAGTATTTTATCCAATTTTAGAATTGCTGAATATTTCATTGTCTAAGAATATTAATATGCCTTTAACTTATGTTTGAACCATTTGGCTATTGATGTAAGGGACATGCTAATGTTATTCGTTGGATCTTAATGTGATTTGGTAGATTGGGATAAAAGACTCCATTTTTATTTCAGAGTTTTAAGAATTCTGATGATAGTAAAATTAAGAGGTATGTATAGTTTTTTGACTAGTTTAGAGGTAAGCTTGACATCTTTTATCAAAACCAAGGTCTCTTGTGATCCCATAATTGTTACATGTATAGTAAGCTAAACACTTAGCTTTGGAAAGAGAACTACAAAAAATTATGAATAATTTTTTTCTTATCATGAGCAAGTGTTGGGTATTCTTGTATTAATTAGAATTTAAAATGTTTGCTATTGACCCACCAAGGTCATGTGGCTTCTTTGTACTATTAAACTTCTTTTTAATAAAATGAGAGAGAAAAAATAAAATGTTTGCTATTTAATGTTGAATCAAATTCTGAAAATAACCTTCAAAAACCTGTCTTAGCTTCTAAAATACCAGACACATACTCTTTCATCTTTAATGCTGAAGGATCAAGTTAATTAACTCTTAGTCAAATTTTGAAATATTTTCTAGAAGTTATGAATTAATTACATAAATGAATGTGTTTATATTACACTAAGTCCCCTACACAAGAACGAGTTTTGTTCTGAGAGCATGTACATAAGTCCAATTTGTTTGTAAGGCCGACAAAGTTAGCCTGGGTACCCAACTAACACAATTGCTTTATAGTACTATACTGTAATAGGTTATCATAACTTCTCACACGTATAATACATAAAAAACAAACATAAAATATTTTTAAACTTATAGTACAGTTCCTTGAAAAGTACAGTAGTACATTACAACAACCCGCCCTTCTTAGCAGTACCAGCTACATCACCACTGCTTTTACAATAGCTTCTGGACCTTCGGGGCTTGAAATAATACTGTACTACTGTACTCTGTACAGTACTTTACCGTAAAATACACAAAAGCACAATCACTTGTAGAGCATGCATGTGACAATGTACGCCAGACACATGAACTAACTTATGTAATTGGACATAACGAACACACATTCACATCTTTGAAAGTTCTCTAGTTTGAATGTAGGGGACTTACTGTACGTGTCAGGCAGAAGTTAGTAGGTTATTAGGAGTAACAGTTTATGCTTTAGTAAAAATGGAGAAGAGATCATTTATTATGACTTAATTTTCTCTTTTAGGAGAATTTTTAGAAAAGGTGCGACTGAAAAAAAAACGTGATATCACTGTTTTGGACCTGGGATGTGGTAAAGGTGGAGATTTGCTCAAGTGGAAAAAGGGAAGAATTGACAAGCTCGTTTGTACCGGTAAGACAGATAATGGCATGGGAAAGAATAATTTGTGGTCTGTCAGGTAAATGTAAATAAGAAAGATCTCATTATGGACATAATACCAAAATACCTTACCAGAAGATGTCTGGGGGCTAGGCATGAGATGGGTGTTTTCTAAAATGAGTAATGAGACTTTACTGATGGTGTTAAAAACAAGGATGATTGGAGTCATGTTGGACTCCATGTTTGAAGCATAAACTTGGAAAGGCTTTCACTGGTCAAAGATAGGATAGTTTCTTCATTAAAAAAGAGAGTGATTACAAGGGACTTCCCTGGTGGCACAGTGGTTAAGAATCCGCCTGCCAATGCAGGGGACACGGGTTCGAGCCCTGGTCTGGGAAGATCCCACATGCTGCGGACCAACTAAAACTAAGCCCGTGCGCCACAACTACTAAGCCCGTGTGCCTAGAGCCCGTGCTCCACAACAAGAGAAGCCACCTCAATGACAATCCTGTGTACTGCAACAAAGAGTAGCCCCCACTCGCCGCAACTAGAGAAAGCCCGCGCACAGCAACAAAGATCCAACGCAGCCAAGATTAATTAACTAATTAATTAATTAATTATTTTTAAAAGACAGTGATTACAGTGGATTGAAACATGAAATAAAGGGGAAAAATCTCGTTCACACTTGGAGGGAGCAAGGAAACTTACTCATTCTGAAATTCATAAACTAAGGGAGGAAGTGGCGAGTATTTATCTTCTCTAACCCTGTATAAACCATATTTCAACGTAACCAAATGGTTGAAAAGAAAAATACCTCTTTATTGAAAAATCATGATGAATAAATTTTTCCACTCTTGGTAAAATAATAGATCTAAGCTATTAGGTGAAAAGTTGATAGGAACTTAACTGGATGAATCAAGTGCCTGAATCTGCTGGTCAGTCTTAACTCTGAAGAGGGACAAGATGATGTCATGTTCCTTGCTGTGGGAAGTGCCCAGCACCACCTGTGGAGTAGTATTGCCTAAATCGGCACTTGTCAGAGTTTTTGGTTTTATGACCACAGTACATTCTTAAAAATGATTGAGGACCCCAGAAAGCTTTTGCATATGTGGTTATATCTGCTGATTATAGAAATTAAAACCAAGAATTTAAAAAATATTTATTACAGATAAAATGTAGTGAGAAGACTGGCATTTTAAAAGTACTTTTGCAAATTCCTTTAGAGTCTGGAATAATAGAAAACAACTGGATTCTCACACCTGTTTCTGCATCAATATGTTTTGATGTGTTATTTTATTTGATGAGTAGTTGTGAAATGGAGTATTTTAATAGCCTTTTCAGATAATTGAGGATATTCATCTTTGATACTACATCAAAATTCGGCAAGTGGTAGTTCCTTTAAAGGTTAGTTACAGCGTGGAATCTGAAACCATATTGGTGAACTTTTTGTGTTCTGTTATATTTAAATCCATTGGTCTATCTTGCACTTCGCCCTGCAAGATTTTGTAATATTTGGAAAACAATGTTCACTAAAGTTATGCAAATCTTCTAAATGTTGACATCAGGAAATCACATTTGTTTAATATCACCATCGGTCAGAAAAGTCTTAAGTATTGGGAAGATGCCCAGCCGGTGGTGGTAGATAAAAGTTTATCAGAGTTGGAACTTTCACTTGAAAGCTCAAATTTATCATTGGTAACAAATACAGTCTGTAGTTTTCATGAAATGACAGGCTCATTTTTTTCACTATGAAGAAAAGGTCTGCCAAATTCCGAAGTCTGAATAACCAGTTTGTCTGTCAGTGGTTCTTTAAGTGAAACAATTTTGTGTGAAAAAAGTGGGCAGTACAGCTTACAGTGCAGTCACACCAGTCCTGTTCAGGCAGACTTTGTTATGTAGCAGAAATGTTTTGAAGATTTCATAAAATTAATTTTTACTGCTTATCAAGGACATTCTTAAATGAAATTGGATTTTTTTCCCCCTTTTTTCTTTCTGTGCTGGCTTATAGCAGTGAAGAATATATCAAGTATTACCAGTACCTTTGGTGCCCCTACCTTGTATTCATGACAAAGTACCCACCGTTGCTTTTGTACCTGCAGTGCAAATGTCAACACTGGGAAAAGGCAAATAACATTTTATTAAGAAACTATAAAGAGCTGGGCGTATAGTGTTAGGTTTTATAATCCAAATTGGAATTTAAACTTTCTGCTTTTAACTTTGAATAAGCATTTAAAAATCATGGTAGAACTTTTCTGTTGTCACTACCTATTGAGAAAGTGGTTAATTCCTTTTGAAAAATAAGAGGGCATTTCCATTGGAACAAAAGACTTTCTTCTCTTTTGTTTTGAAGGAAATAGAACGTTTTTTGCTTTTCTAAGGCTAGATTTGCTGCCAAAGTTTAAAAGTTGAGATGAAGTCTAGATTTGTGCCATTTTTGCATTTCCGTTTTAACTCTGTGGGCCTTTGTTGACATTACTAATACCCGTCCGCCTTCCAGATATTGCTGATGTTTCTGTCAAACAGTGTCAGCAACGGTACGAGGACATGAAAAATCGTTGTCGTGATAATGAATATATTTTCAGTGCAGAATTTATAACTGCTGATTGTTCAAAGGTATGTATTTTTTTATTTGTTTTTATATTTTAGTATGAGTAAATGGTTTGCTTTAAAAATCAGCTCATTTTTTAAAAATTTGCTTTGAAACATTAAAAATCTTTAGGACGTGGATTTTGAGTTTCAACTAGAAATTCCATTAATGATAAATTTCCTTAAATGACCCAGTGAATACTTCTGGGAATTTTTAGCTTTTAATACTTTTACTTTGGAAATCATTTGTTGCTTCTCTGTTTGGACACGATTTATTTTCTAGTATTTTGAAATAGATCTGCACTTCATTTTGTTTACCTTGTAATTTGTTTGGGTGGTTTCCCAACATATCACAGTCTGGTGACACCTGTTTCCAAATCTCTTTAACAGCTGAAGTTCAAGACTATAGAGGCACTCGAAATGCTGGAAGTCCCCCCCTTGAACATTTCTTTTCTGACTCCTTAGCTCATTGAACTATTATAGATACCTGTAACCCTACACATTTTTTTTGCAGTTGTGAAAGTGGAAGGAAAAGTGCTAGAAAGTTGGAAACCTTTAAAAACACTTCTGCGTTTTAAAAAGATGTCCCAGGGAGTTCCCTGGTGGTCCAGTGGTTAGGACTCAGTACTTTCACTGCCGTAGCCTGGATTCAGTCCCTGGTTGGGGAACTAAAGATCCCGCAAGCTGCATGGCGCAGCCTAAAAAGTAAAAAATGTCCCAAAGACCAGCTTTGTGTTTTTTTTTAAACCCAAGTTACTGTTCAACATCATTTTATTTAGTTTTCAAGTAAAGCCAGTTAAAGGTTCAACTCCTTTAAATGTCATGTTTGATATATTTTTTAGCATTATTTCAGAATCCCTAGTTTTTAAAATTACTGTGAAAATGGGAATCAAATTCTGTTGAATCAGAAAGAAAGAACGTTTTTATTATGATCTTTATGATATGTAATGAGAAAGAGGAGGTTGGTGGGAGGTCATGTCTACTTTTAAGGATCCTAATTCTAGAAATTAATTCACTAAATTTTTATGTCGCAGCCAACTTCAAAGTCTTGACCCATTTTAATTTGTTTCAGGAACTTTTGATTGATAAGTTTCGTGACCCAGAAATGTGCTTTGACATCTGCAGTTGTCAGTTTGTCTGCCATTACTCATTCGAGTCCTATGAGCAGGCTGACGTCATGCTCAGAAATGCATGTGAGAGACTGAGCCCTGGAGGCTATTTTATTGGTACCACTCCCAATAGCTTTGAATTGATGTAAGTACTTTTATATGTTGTGGTTTATAAAATACTCAAAATTAAGCTTATTTTAGAGTAGCAAGTGTTTATTAGGAATAAAGTTTACAGAACATGCCTTGTTGATCTTATAAGGGCTGAGCACTTTGATAATGTATTTGAGTAGATACTCAAATTTTAAGTTAAAAAGTTAGATTTGCAGATGAACCTTTAAAACATCTTTCTGTGTAAGTTGGAGATTGATGTTACTTCCAGCCAAAAAGCCAGAGGTGGTATTGCTAGACAAACTCCAGATCAGATGTGAGGCATTGGGACTTAACCAGCTGTCATGATAGTGAAACCTACTTCCAGCATAATTTTATTAGTGAGATTATTAATGATCTTTTAGTGTATCGCTTCTTAAAAGTAGCTCAAATCCAATTAAAAGCTAATCTTTATAAAATTGCATCATGTGTGTGTCCCCCTCCCATATTTAATCTGATCAAAATAAATTTGACCTAATAACAAATTTAATCTTTTTGTTTTGGTTTGGGGATAACTTTTATAGAAGACGCCTTGAAGCTTCAGAAACAGAATCATTTGGAAATGAAATATATACTGTGAAATTTCAGAAGAAAGGAGCTTATCCTTTATTTGGCTGCAAATATGACTTCAACTTGGAAGGTGTTGTGGATGTCCCTGAATTCTTGGTCTATTTTCCATTGCTAAATGAGTAAGAATGTCATTAATCTGTTAACTATTCTCTTTTTGCGTAAGAGAGAAAGAAAAGGAAAAAAAAATCAGTATTTATGTTTGTTTCTTATTTTAAGTGGAATCCTAAGAAGAAGTATAGCCTTATTTAAAAAAAATAATAATAATAACTTCAAATCCAGGGTTGGTGGCATAGGTCTCTTGCAGCCTTACTCATTTAGTTTCTTTTATTCCTGGAATTATTTCATCCTGTAGGCAAGAAAGGGAGCCTGTTGCCTGCAAGTTGTGGAAGAAAATAACTGACACTATAAATAACAAAAGACTTGTTTTTAGGTAACTGCTGGTACTTTGGTAACATAAAATGAGTCTTCCCAAAGTAGAGATCCTCCTTTTGACAGGGATAGGTATTAAAAGTTGTTTTATATTTCGCTATAGCTTATGAAATGGCCTCTGTCTCACGGGCAATGGCAAGAATAAATTGATTATTCAGGAATGAGTAATCAGGAATTCCTGATTCAGGAATGTATTCACTCATGCACCTGAATTCCTAGGAGTCCTGGCAAACCACAGGCACAGGGAAAGCTGGGGTTTCCGGTAAGGCCCCAAGGCCTTTTCTTGGTCTTGGGGGTCTCCCTGATAGGGAACGTGGAAGAGTCCAGTTAAATGCAGGCCATGTCACAGCTGACCAAACTGCATTTCCTTCTTTTTAAAACAAAGCCTTTATTAACTGAGGAAGAGGAAGAGCTTTACTTTTTTTACTTATATTTGGCTGCTGATTATTTGAATTGTGTCTCAGGCAGCTTGTAAAATTATGGGTGTAGGATTTTCAGGAGTTCTACAATATATAAAAATTATATACAATAATATGAGAAAATGAAGTAGCATGTGACTAAACATGGAAAATACTATGCACAATTTATAAATATGAACTATAAAATTAAAAAATTTATATCACATTTTCCTTATAATTAGCAAACTTTGGGGAAATGTTATGCTCTTCAACTTTATGAAAGAAAAATATTAAACATTTTTAGTATGTTGTTTTATATGTTTGGTATGTTAGCTTGGTGTTTGGGGTTGACAAAGTTGGTGATTTAAGTATACGCCAAAATATAAAGAATAAAATGAAAGTTTTTTTTTAAAAAATGCTAGGCATACACTAACAATTTTTTTTGCTTATATTGCCTAATGATTATAAACATATAAAGTCATAAAGTATCACTTTAATATTTTAAATTTTTTTAAATTATTTAAGACAGGTATTCATTCAGGGAGACAATCAGAAAATGCATAGGGATTTTGAGATACCCTTCTGCCATTTCGTTAATTAGCTTTTACATGGCAAACCTATTCAGATTGGTCAAATTGAGTCTCAGTTCTTTGTAATTATGGTATTTCTTAGGGTTAAAGCTTGGTTTCATTTGTAAAGTCTCATTTTGGATATTTATGATAGAAAATGAACTACCTGGAATAAAAGAGGCTTTTATATTTACTCATGTTGTCTTTCCAAGGAGGGCTAATGCTAATTACAGGGACTCCTGCCTTACGTATGCCTCTTACATGCAAATCCAAGTGGCCCGCAAATGTTTCCTTCACTCTGTCCCCTCATCTGTCACCTCACAAGTCCCCTTTCAGACTTTTTCCCTTTCTTCCTCTCCTCCTTTTGTGCTACCTGAAATCATCCTCAGGTTCCCTTTTGTTGTCTACAGCTACATAGTAATCAACTTCAGCAAATGCACTCGGAAAAAATAACACACGCAAAGCATAACGGGAGACCTAATGTCATTGAGGATTTAAGGAAGCCACCTTGGAAAAAGTGATGTTTAAGTCAACATCTAAAGGCTGTCTAGTTGGCCAGTTGGAGACTGGAAGGGAGAGTGTTCCAGGTGTAAGGGACCCTGAAGTGGGATGGACAGAGCTTGGCTAGTTCAAGGAGCTGAAGGAAAGCCATTGTGACTGGGCCTTAAGGAATCAGGGCCCAGCTGGCTCAAGATGAGGCAGCACTCCTGTATAAATGAGTGCCTTAGAGGCCATGTTAAAGGCTTTTGAATTGTGCCCTAAGTGTGCTGGAGAGCCAGTGAAGGGTGTGAAGGAGGGACGTGACCTGTGCACTGCTAAAAGCATAATCTGGCTGCAGTTGGAAAATTGGTTGAGGGAGGGTAAGAATAGCAGCGAAACGAGCGAAGTGGTACAGCTGTGTGGTGATGGTGTTGGAGCAGGATGGTGGCGAGTGACGGGGTCAGAAGTGGGCCTGTTTGAAGTGTGTTGTATAGGTAAATGGAGAGGACATAGTGGTGTGCTGAACACTGGGCATAGAGAGGGGGAGGCATGGATCGTTAGATAGATTTACTGAAATAGCAAAGACTGGCAGAAGAACAGGCTAGTGGGATTCAGCCCTGGAGGTGGAGAGTTAGAGCACACCTGTGACAGTCCTGGTGGAGATTTCTAGGGAGCAGTGCAGTGACAGAGGCCAGGACTGAGCTACCGTAGCTGTTGGCAAGCTGTATACATCAGGGAGTGACAGTGAGCAAGGTTCTGGGCCACACTTTTCAGAACCATGACATTTGGAAGTTGGGAAAAGAAACCTGTAAAACAAACTGTGAAGAAGCAGTTCAAGATGTAGGATAAAAATTAATAGTGTGTCTTGCCAGGGAATCCAGTAGATGAAAGAGACTATTTTAAGAAGGAAGTTGGCCACTATTTTCAATGCCACTGTGAGGGATCGAGTCAAATGAAATGGAGTTGGTAGAAAAGTGTTCCTTACAGCCTGTGGTCCCCATCTCACAGCCTTTCATTTCATTTCCTGGCCTGTTATGTTACTGGAGTTCCCTGTGACCCAGTGAGATTTAACTGCACATTTCCTTCAGGTCAGTGGTGTGTTGCCCTTCACTCATTTTCCATGGTCCTCTTGTGAATTTGTAAAGGTTTTTAGTTAAGCCCAGAAGGTGTTACTGTTGCGTGTGGAATTACAAATATTTTGGAAGCCTTTTCATTAAATAATCTTTTTTGGACAGAATGGCGAAGAAGTACAATATGAAACTAGTCTACAAAAAAACATTTCTGGAATTCTATGAGGAAAAGATTAAGAACAATGAAAATAAAATGCTGTTAAAACGAATGCAGGCCCTGGAGGTGAGTATTTAGAAAAGGTGTAAAAATTCCAGGTGGTAATAAACTTGTTTGGCTGTCTCTGAGATTTCTTTCAAGGCCATGTACACACTCAGTATTTATATAAGTTACACAGCTTATTGGTGCCAACTCTAGACTCTTCAGCACCTAGGACAGAGCTTTTTTTTTTTTTTTTTTTTTTTTGTTTGGCGGTACGCGGGCCTCTCACTGTTATGGCCTCTCCCGTTTCGGAGCACAGGCTCCGGACGCGCAGGCTCAGCGACCATGGCTCACGGGCATGTGTGATCTTCCCGGACCAGGGCACGAACCCGTGTCCCCTGCATCGGCAGGCGGACTCTCAACCACTGCGCCACCAGGGAAGCCCTAGGACAGAACTTTAACATAAGAGTTCTCAACGTCAGGACTGTTGGCATTTGGGGCTGCTCTGTGCCCTGTAGGATGTTCAGCAGCACGCTGGCCTCTCCCCATTATGGAAGTCCAAAAAACTAAATACTTTTTAAACAGCAAACACATAGCTAAATTTCTAATGTCTGATTTTACTGTAGGATACTTATAAAGGGGAAAAAGAAGATAGCAAGGTAAACATTCCTGGATCAGTTTCTTAAAAATTCTTCAGGAAGATGTACATCTAAAGTGGTTCCTTGCTAGCTAGTTTGTTGTAACAGGGCAAAGAAAGGAATTAAAAGAGTATATAACCTTTACAGAGCAGATGGTTGCTACATGAGTGTGTAATTCATTGTTTTTATTTACATGCATTACAAAGCACTTTGTAGTATAAAGAGATGTTAAAATGGATTAAAAATAGTGCTCAAAGTAATTTGAATAAACATTTGTCCAGCATACCTTTTAGAACAGCATTGTTTTGAGGCCCTTCTTCAGATTTTATGTAAATATGGAGACGACCTGTATTGGAGGCTGGATATTTTCCTTCTCTTCTGGAACTCCCAAGGTTCTGTTGACTGAGCATTTCATTTGTATTATTTCCAGTTGCTGTTCATACTTCCATGGCTGCTAAGTCACCATAATGTTCAAATGAATGTTTAGCCCTTCTGATAACTTCCTTCAGCTTAGAGTCATAACAGAAAAAGCCTTTGACCAGGAGTCAGGTAGGTAAAGGTGTTTGCAGCCAGTGGTCCTTGGTGGCAATTCAGGATGCTATTCAGTCCCTGTGTAGACTCTGTGATTGTAGATACTCTGATCATGCTCAGTGTTGACCATGGCAGCTGCTTTGTTCAGAGAGGATTCCCTTCACTCCTTTTTTTTTTCATATTTCAAAAGTATGTGTAGTTTGTATTCCTGAAGTAATACTTAAAGATTACTGTCTTAATTATTTTATTTCAGTGATTGTGTGTTTAATTCTGAATTGTAAATTTCAGTGTAATGTCTCAACTAGGAGTTTCACTTGCTTCCCTAGCCATATCCTGCAAACGAGAATTCCAAACTTGCATCTGAGAAGGCGGATGACTATGAACATGCAGCAAAGTACATGAAGAACAGTCAAGTGAGGTTGCCATTGGTAAGTTTTTATTTTTTAACATGCTTTATAGAAAAATGGAAACTTAGGAAATTATTTCACTGATTTATAATACTTGAGTTCACTGAGTTGCAAATCAGATATACAGTAGTCTGTTTCCCCTAAGTTGTGATAACTTTTTATAACTGTAGAATATAGAATAAAATGTACTTTAACGAACTGAGAATGGAGGAAATAAGGATGGGAGAAAAGTTATAGGCTTGGCTTGAGAGTTTTCTTGCTATACCATTGTATCTTTACCTGGACACTACTGACTCGTGGTGTTCCATAGATAAAATTCAGGGGCTTATGAACTTAGATGGGGAAAAATTACATCTTCATTTTCTCTGACTTCTATGTGGAAGTTCACATTTTCCTTAATTATGAATGCTACATAATTATCACTTCTTCAAAATTATATTAGTCACTAAACTTGCCACTGTATATCTTGTTACTCAGTGCCTTTGCAAAGTAGCAAGTACATCACTAAATACAATTTATTTCCTTTGTATGATACATACTTTATTTTGTGATTTCCTTTGTAAAAACACAAAAATCTTATTCCCTCCTGCAGTATTATTTGATGTTTCAAGATAGGCCTCTTTTTTTTTTTTTTTCCATTTTCCAAGTTAAAAATGTAAGCTAGATAATTTTTCCAGTTACACACGAATACCCTCTTTATGCAGATTCACCCTTTGGTTGAGAATCAGTGGTTTAGAGAATTGGCAGGAGCGCGAAAGTGGTGAGAAGATGGCATTAAAGGTTAATCTCATTGATTTATTTTATATTTAGATCACAATAATATTAACAGTAAATTGTATGTGTATTTATAATGAAGTTAGGGTTTTGGAGACCTCTGTCCATTATTGAAAAATAAGTATATATGTACTTGCATATTCAATCTGAAATTTTCTTTTTTTTAAATTTTAGGGAACCTTAAGTAAATCAGAATGGGAAGCTACAAGTGAGTATATCATCAGTGTAGATTTACTGACATTTTCAAAAATTGCTTCAAAGTGATTGTTAAAATCTGAAAACTTTAGAATTTTTCTGACATATATTAATTTGTATGAGGGGGTGATTGTGTTATGCACAAAATTCCTATAAATGTCTAATTCCCCATCTTGCACGGCTATTTAGTGCCAAGAGAAAATATATGCAGGATGTTCCTTAACGTAAACTTTGACGAGCATTCTTAAACATTTTCATTGTCTACTTGTTACTGTGAAGCCATCTGTATTTGACGTCTTTACCTTACATTTCTGCTGGAAATTTTGGCTTATGGAGCAGTTCCGTGTATTTTATTTGATTCTGGCCTCTCTGGCGTTGACAGTGAGGTCATAATAAATACTAGAACATTTAGTGAAGCAGCACTGAGCAGGATGTTTTAGAGGGTGTGTGGTTGGGAACAGCCATGATGTAGAGACATTCTGAAGTGAGGCACCTGTCTTTGGAGGAGAGGTCAGAGGCCTGGCCAGTCTGTGAAGTCCCAGAGCCTCCCTGCCAGGATGGTGATACCCTTATATGGTTGCCCTGATGACTTAAAAGGTAGTTCCCACTCTTTGGTTAAATATTTGTTGATTATGTTGAAGGAAAAATCAAAGGTAATCAGAGATAACCCATTTGATAAACATTTTGAATATTAACTTACATAAAGATCTATGAAAGGGCTTTGGACGATAAAAAAAATAAATGTTACCTCTCTGCCTTCCAGAAGTGTACTATCCAGTAGAAGAAACAGACATAAATAAGTGACTTTTGGGCACACTGTTTTACATGCTGAAGTTCCTGTAATGGGGAAAACAGATGAAGGAGAGCTTAATAAAAACTAGTGAAATCTGGAAAATAATAATAGTTCGTATTACTGAGTGTTTAGCTTGGGCCCAGTCACTGTTCAAAACTTTTCCTGTGTTATGCCTCGTTTAATCCTCACAGCTTTGTCAGTAGACTACTATTAATTCTGTCTTCTTTTCACAGATAGGAAAGCAGGCAAATAGCTTGGCTGAGGTCAGAGAGCTAGCCCAGGTGCTCCACACTCGCAGCCATGGCCTCATGGACACCCACGGAAAGGAAAATTCTTAGAACTTGCTGAATTGGAGAGAGAGGAAAAGGGAAGAAGGCACACTTTGATCCAGTTTCAGAATATTGGTGACCTCGGTAGAAATGGGATTGGAAGATATTAGAGACGTAATCTCTGACAAACGTAGAAATATGTGCAGAAACCGACACATTTCTTTGGTTTCCCTGGAGTGGAGATATGCCAACTACCTTAGATGTCCCACCAATTCCAAAGTGCCGTGTAACAGAACGACCTAGGTCAAAGGTCGTGATGGTGGTGCTGGCTGCAGATGAGCACTGTATTTTTATATTAAACATGGACTTTAGCAGTAATATACAAGTGAAGAATTAGATGCTCCCAGACAGTTGAAGAAGAGGTGGGTTAGAGAGGAGAAAAGCAATAGGAAAGGAACAATGGCCAAAGGGCAACCAGGGTCAGTGTGTCAGGGTCCATCTGCCCTGTGATGAATTACATTTTTCTAACCTGGAGGGCTTTGTGGGCTGGTGCCACAGTCTAAGAAGCTATATTTTAGACTCCTACTGGTCTAATCATTTAGCTCGTATTACCAGAGCCTGCTGCTCCTCTAGAAGATGCTTTAAATGTGGAAGAAAAGAGAATTGTTGCTGATCTGCTTTTAGAAGTGGTTTAAGTTTCTTTTGTTTAAATCCCAGTTGAAATGCTGGCACAGAAGGTGTTTTATATAATTAGTGAGACTTCCAGAATTTTTGAGTAAGAAAGGAGAGAAAGTTATTCATTGCTGATCTGAAACTAAGCGCTGGTTTTATATGACCCTAGATCCAGGCAGGTCAGGACTGCCAGGTTATCTGCAGTGGGTATAGATGTGTTAGGGGTGGGTTTGGCAGCGTTTGCTGCAGAAAGAGCACTTGGAGTGCACGGCAAGCTCAGCAATGCCGGCCTGTCCTGAGCCTCAGGACTTGCCAGTGAGTGCTTTAGGCTGCTCTGCTTCCTTCCCCTCAAGAAGAATCCACAGTGTTGATGATCACCCTGCCTATTTTCTCCCCATCTGTCTATTCTGCTGCCAGCCATATTTATTTCTCCTAAAAGACTCAGGAGCTAGAGAATGAGTAAAGAATAGCATGACCAGAATGATGTTAGGGGAGACTGCCATGGTGCTCCTGTGCAGGCTGGGTTGGAGAGGCCGAGGACTCGAGGATTGGGAGGCCCTTATGTGGTCTGCTGTCCTTCATCCGTCCCCTGTTCTACCGTTGACCCAAGGGGCGAGGCCTCCTCATCACGTGGCTTCTTATCTCGACTTGCTGGGTGAATGTTCTAGTGAACACCCTGAACATTTTTGTGATGTTTTGAGGATTTGTCTTCTCAGTCGTTTTCATAATCATAAAATCTATCAGTATCTTAAAAGAAGATATAATAAGTTTGAACTTCAGTGTGGTTCAGAATGGGGAACCATAGATGCATTTAGATGTCTTTGAGTGAACACATCAAAGCCGGAAACCTTATTTAAGGGAGAGTGCTCTTGGGGCTGGGACTGTCGATTGTCATGTGGCTTTTGGCTCACTTTCCTTACCAGGCCCTACGACACAACCACTGGATAACTGGATGAATTTTAACATGCACGTTATATGTGTTCCTTACCATTTTTATTAGGGTTTTTTTCCCCTCCTGAGTAGCAAACTTAGATTACCCCTGCACTCATAGTAGTGCAGTTATTCCAGGTAAAAAGAATTAAATCATAAGGTTTTCCAGTTTTCATTTTCTTTGCTTTTATACTTTTTTTTTTTCCTCAAACGGTCAGTAGAGATTTTTAGAGCTGTTAAATTGGTTTTCTCCAGGGCTGTGATGTGGAGTAAGTGGATATTTGTGTTCAAGTAAGCAGATATGATCCCATATCTGCCTAAGTATGACTCAAAATTATTGAAGAACTCCTAGAAATAATGGAACTTTTCCTTTTCAAAAGCTGCTTGAGAATTTTCACCAAATTATGAACAAGACCAAGATTGTTGCCCTGAGGATGTGAGAAACCAAGCTCTAACTTTTATTGGTTTTCTTTTCAGGTATTTACTTGGTTTTTGCATTTGAGAAGCAGCAGTGAGCACATCACATATGCAGTAGCACCAGAACAGCTGTGTTCTTTCTTGTACAGATTTGAATGGTCCATCTTCCATAGATCTGACATCCTTGTTTAATTTAATTATTCTCAACGTGCAGGATGCTGCTGGAAACTACAGTGTATAAATTCAACATTTGCTGTCTGTGACAGATGAACTTTGTGTGTGTATATAAGAGTGAGTCGGGACCTTTGTCTTTAAAAATCTATTTTTAAGTAATGTTCTAAGAATTCCATTTGCCTCCACTCTCTTAGCTCATAAAAATTATAAAATGACTTGTTAAAACCTCTGAGTTCTTTCGCCAGTGCTCTGCTTTGTCCAGTGTTTATTTACAGTATTAAATTTATTGCAGTTGTAGAACTGGTGAGAGAGTGTACTGATTCGGAGGTGTGTGTACTTATTTCCTTAGTTTTGTTAGTGTTTTTCAAGATTAAATGAATTGCGTTCTGTACAATTGAATGTAAGTGTTCAATATGTATTGCTAAAATTATAAGTTTAAAACTAAATTTTAGATGGTCATAAAAATTACCTAGAATTTTAACCAGTTATTAAATTTCATTATAAATAATAACTACTTCATTTGCTAATATGATGCAGTTTTAGAACTAGATAGAACATTTCAAATTCCAGCATAAAATTGTTTTGGATTTGGGGAGCTTTCTCTTAAGAGTTTCTTACAATAGCAATGAATGTTTCTAATTATCAAGGATGTAATTCATATCTTTACTGAACCAAAATGCCGTAGGTGCTTTTCTCAACGTTTGGTGAACCTCTCCCATGTGAACCTGTTTGCACATTTTCTTCAGCTTTATATATGGAACTGCAGTTGGGGTGGCGGGGTGGGGAGCAGGCGGCAGCGTGGTGGTAAAGGAAGCTGACTGAGAGACTTCGTAGGAATTCACCCTGATGATGGGTCTGGGTTACGAGTGCTGCATGCTGTAGATCCGTTACCCCCTTTGGCCCAGAAACAACCAGTACCTGCTCCTCTGTCACCACGTTGTACTTGGCACAGTGGGTCTGGCGTCTCGTCCCCATTCACAATTTGCATGTGCCATTTCAGAACCCTTAAGAGTTATCAGCCCTGGCTTCTTGTGTGACTCTTCGGAAACTGACACCAGTGTGAATTGTTTTTCTTAATTTATCACTGTTTAGAAAACTTGCCAGTTTTTTATATGTAGTGAAAAATTTAAAGAGCAAAGCAGAGCAATTTATACATGCTCCTTTAAAAATCACTTATTTCATGCATGGTTTTTAAAGACATTTCTTTCTGTAATTATCCAGAGAACTTGTTAAAAAACTGTAGTCTCTTAATTTGTTTATGTGTGTTGATTGTTCACGGTGTTAGAGTAGCAGACCTTCTAGCAGGACAACACAGGTTACCTAACTTCCATTCCTTCCACAATCTGTCCATCTCCAGACTGTTACCATTTCTGACAGAGATGGTCATTTGCCTTAGTGGTGGTTCACCATAAGTCATTGGGGAAAATAAATAGTAGCAGTTCTGCCTGGTGGCTGCCATTCACCAGCTGCAGTTTGGTGCTGGTGCTGGGGAGGTGGGGGTGGTGAGCTCTTGGTGTTACATGCCCAGGTTCATTTCAGTTCTGGGGGAGGTGCCAGAAAGTATTGTGATAGTTTGGGTAGAGTATGAAAAACTTCTCTGTTATTTCCTACCACTGTCCTCATGTAATGGTCTTAGTTTATTCTAAGCAAGTCATAAGGCATATTTTTAACCTTCTTCTGCTCTCTCCTACTCCATGGGTAATTTGGGAGAGAGAAGAATCCCCAAAGGATGGAGTAATTTGTGATGGCAAAACCAAGAGGAAAGGAAGGTGGGGTCCCCAGGCCTTTAGTGGATAGAAAGGTGCACAGAGAGCTGGAGTGGGCTCTCGGTCTGAGCGGTCTGGCATGTGTGGAGGGGTGTGTGGAGCCTCGCCAGAGGGTGCGGCATCCCAGCCATTGCCCTTCGAGCTTTGGTGGCCTTGTTGCCTTCTCTGCTCTTCCTTCCTGACGTCTCCTGCTGCAGTTAGGTGTCTGGGCAGTGATTGAAGAAGAACTGCCATCACCAGGGTAAAAGCTTGTGGGACGATTCCACACACATCTGCAGTCTAAATATTTGGTGATTTTCTATCCAAGACTAGTGGAAACTGTTAGGAGTGGTAGGATGGCTTTTCATTGTCAAGCCAGTGATGTAAGCTGCTCTTGGAAGTGGCTCAAGGGCATTTTCAGACCTGCCATTCAGTTTGTCCTCTGTGGATGAAAGTAGAAGTGAGAATCAGCTACAGCATTTGTGGAAAGAAATTGTGAGGAATGGGCTGGGAAACTGGCTGGTTGTGGTGTAACTGAGAGCACACAAATGGAACTCTTTGGGCCTGGAATCCAATAAAGCAAGGGCCCCACGTAGCCAGTGTTCACGGAGAGAACCTGGCCGTTTCCCACTGCATTCTAAGGGGGTTGTCGTAATCTGCGGGTGGTGACTGTGCACTTGGGCCACCAAGCCTCCACTCCAGTGTGACTCCCCAGAGAAATTTGCCTTCAGAGAGAGAAGGATTGATTAGAGACTGTGACTTAAATTAACTAATCTTTGTGATGACTCTGAAAGGTAGATTATCAGTACAGGGTTTCCTAGCCTACCCCTCCCCAAACTTGGAAATTGAGGAAGTATGATTGCTACCTGAATTCACGTTAATAGTATTTATAGGGCATCAGAGCAGAGTGGTGGGGTACAAGTGAGATGGGCTTGTAGGTGGGAGTGATGTGCATCAGCAGAGGAGAGACCACAGAAGCACTGTCAGCTGTCAGCTGTCTAGATCTGCAGTCCCTTTAGCTCTTCTGGGTATTTATTCAGCCTGTCTTAGTTTATTGCATTATGTTATTTTGGTAAGTCTTCAAGTATCCTAATGAGGATTTGGCTTCTTGTGCAAATCTGCCTGTGGGGAAGTACTGCCAGTGTAAATATTCTAGCTACTGAACATGATTAATAGGAAGTGACTTTTTGTTGTCTACCTCAGGTTTTCAAAGTAGAGGCCAGACCCAGGGACCACGGCCCTGTAGTAACAGTTGTACCGTAATGCCCATGGCCGTTTGGTCAAACAGGAAGCATGGATGTATGATATCACCACCTCCCTGGTCGATGTTACATCAAATGCTACACACCTGATAGGAAGTTTCTTCATTTCTCAACCTCTGACAACAGCATTTCATTGAAGGCAGTCAATAACAGTGGCTGATGCATGCATTTATTTAATGATAGACTTATTTAGTAGATATACGTGGGGCTGGGGGACAGCCAGCTCTTCTCCACCTCATGTCCTTCCCAGTTCCTCCTCCGTTCCCATTTAGCCCTGGAGCATGTGTGCCTGCTTCTCACTGCACTACCTAACAAATATAGGGCACACAGGAGTACTCTCCTGGGTTTGCCTGGCGAGACTTGGGTGAGCTCCAAAGCCCTCTGCTACCTAGACTTACCCTAGGCCATGTGTTCTTGGGGACAGTGTACCCTGGGTAAAGCCATGTTGACAGCTAACATTTACTAAGTTCCTCCCTTATGTCAGTCACTTTTCTAAATGTATTATATGTGATCCTTACAACAACTGTGTGAGGTAAGCACCATTATCCCTGTTTTAATGATGAGGAAATCGAGAGACAGAGAGGACACAAAGTTGCCCACGGCAAAGCCAAGATTTGAACACCCCATAACCCCCAGGTCGGGCCTGCACTGCAGTTGCACATTACATGCCTCCAGGGCGTTAGGCCTAAAGGACTCCTTGCTCATCTGCTACCTGCAACTGGAAACATTAACTATTGGAGCTCCATCCTTTGGGTGCAAAACTGATACTTACTTAAATGTTCCCTGAGAGGAGCATTTACTCCTGAGTAAGGATTTGGGGCAGAGAGAGCAGGAGGGCCCTTGAGTGTACTAGGGAGGAGGGTAAAAAGTGAATAATTCATAGGCAGGAAGGCAGAGGTTTAAACTAGGATTTCACATTTTGGTAGGCCTATTCCTTTAGCAGCCAGACCTAGAGCAAATCTAGTTTGTTAGGGGCTGACACCATTTGGGAGTGGCAGTTAGGAGTTGAGAGGATGGCCGAGAGGAATCATCTCTTCAGTCTGAGCTGATTATCCAGGCAGAGGCACATTATTTTGTTTTAACTTTTTATTGAAGAGTAACATATATATATATATAAGTTGGTGTTTTTCGCAAACGGAAAACATGCATATGGTCAGCACCCATATCAAACAATACAGAAGCCCCTCCTGCTCCCTTCCAGTAGCTGCCTCCCAAGGGTAACCGCTATCTCAACTTCTAAGAGCATAGGTTACTTTTGTCTGTTTTTGGATGTTATATGAAAAGAATCAAACAGTATATATTCTTTTGTACTGGCTTATTTGGTCTACAGTGTGTGAGATTTTTGTTGCATGTATTTGTACATGGTTCTTTTTCGTGGCTGTATAGTATTCCATTGTGTGAATAAACCACGTTATTTATCCAATGGATGTTTGGTTCATTCCCAGTTTGGGAAATACTATTAATAGCACTGCTTCAAATATTCTAGTCCGTGAACTTTGGGGCACAGGTACTCCTCTCTGCCTAGGAGTAGAATTGCAGGGTCATAGTACAGACATCATGCTAAGCTTTATTGGACTCTACCCAACAGGTTTTCCAAGTTCCAGTTGTCCCACTTTTCACCAACACTCAGTAGTGTCACATAGTGGTATCTCATTGTGGCTTTAGTTTTCATTTTACTGATTCTTAATGACATTGAGCACTTTTCATATGCTTATTGGCCTTTGTCCTTTGTGAAATATCTGTTCAAGTTTTGCCCATTTTTATATTGGGTAGACTATCTTTTTTGTGTTGACTTGTTGGTTTTTAAAATATGTTTATTCTGGATATGAATCCTTTGTGGAATGTATCATATTGTGAGGATGTATTTGGTGAAAAGAAGCTCTTAATTTTAATATACAATTTACCAATGTTCTCCTTTATAGTTGGCATATTTTGTTTAAGAAGTCTTTGCATATTCCAACCAAGATCATGAAGATGTTCTTCTGTGTTTTCTTCTAAAATCTTTTTTGTTTACCTTTCACTTTTAAATCAGAAATCTTACTGAATTTATTTTTGTTAATAGGATTTAAGGTAGAAGTTTTCTCTTACGGATTTCCAGTTGTCCCAGCATTATTTATTGAGAAAAACCATCCTTCTCTTACGATACCAGTTTTCCACCTTTGTCATGTAAAAGGTGATCATATATGTGTGAATTTGTTTCTGGACTCTATTCTGTTTCACTGATCAGTTTGTTTTTCCTTGTACCAGTACCACACCATTTTAATTGTATCTTTATAATGGATCTTATCAATAACAGAATACAAGGATAGCTTTAGCTTGCTAATTGAGTTAATTGAGCAAAGTGGAGAGTGGTACATGATGAATGCATAGAGATAGGTAGGAGTGGGAGAAATCTGAGGATTTCTGAATGGAGGATTATATGAATGAGGTCATTTATTCTGTTTTTAAAAGATAACCCTGATCCAGCAAGGATACAGAAGACTTGGAACAACCCTATCAACCAACTTAAACTAAATGTCATCTATAGAACACTTCGCCCAACAACAGCAAAATGTACATTCTTCTTAGGTGTACATGAAATATTCTCCAGAATAGACCATAGAACTAATATCAATACAATTAAAAGGATTAAAACCATACAAAGTATTTTTACTACCACAGTAGAATTTAATTAGAAGTCAACAGCAGAAGAAAATTTGGGAAATCCACAAATATTTGGAAATTAAACCAAAAAAGATTTTAATAACTTGTAGGTCAAAGAAGAAATCACAAGGAAGATCGGAAAATATTTTGCACTGAATGAAAATCAGAACACATCAGGATGTATGGGATGAAGCCAAAGCATTGCTTAGAGGAATATTTTTGGCTGTAAACACCTATATTGGGAAGGAAAACAAAGATCTCAAGTCAATAACCTAAGATTCCACTTAAATAATGAGGGGGTGGGAGAACTAAACGCAAAGTAAGAAGGATGGAAATAAAAATTAGAGGGGAAAATAAATGAAATAGAAAACAGAGAAACAATAGAGAATATCAGTGAAATAAATCCTTTATAAACATCAACAAAATTGACACACTTGACCAAGAAAAAAAGAAAAGACAAGTTACCAAAATGAGGAATGAAAGGAATTTACTATCAAATTTACAATATATAAATGGATTATAAGGGAATAATATGAACAATTTTATGTCAACAAATCAGACAAATGAAATGGACCAATTCCTACAAAGACAAAAGGACCCCAAATACTGAAACACTCAAGAAGAATTAGAGAATCTGAATAGTAAAGAAATTGAATTAATACTTAAAAATCTTCCACAAAGAAAAACTCAGGCCCAGATGACTTCACTGGTGATTTCTATCAAATATATAAAGAAGAAATAATGCCAGTCCTTCACAAACTCTTACAGAACACAAAGGAGGGACTACCCTGGTGGTCCAGTGGTTAAAACTCTGAGCTCACAATGCAGGGGGCCTGGGTTTGATACCTGGTCAGGGAACTAGATCCCACATGCTGCAACGAAGATCTGGTGCAGCCAAATAAATAAATATTTTTTATAAAAAGAACACAGAGGAGGAGGGAATACTTCCCAGCTCATTCTTTGAGGCCAGTATTTCCCTGATACCACCCAAAGCCAGGAAAAGACATCACAAGAAAAGAAAACTACAGACCAATATCTCTTATGAATATAGAGATTAAAATCCTCAACAAAATACTAGTAGACAGAATCTAGCAGCATATAAAAAGGATTATACACCATGATTAAGTAGGATTTATTCCAGTAATGCAAGGAAGGTTTAATATCTGAAAATCAATATAACACTATTAATAGAATAAAGGAGAAAACAGCGTGAACATTTCGATAAGGTATTTAAATCCAACATCCCTTCATGATAAAACTCTCAACAAACTTGGGATAGAAGGGAAACTTCACTGTGATCAAAAAGGCATCTACAAAAACCTACAGCTAACATTATGCTTGTTGAAAGAATATTGAGAATAAGGCACTGATGTTCACTCTTGCTACTTAGGTTCTAGCCAGTGTAATCATGCAAGAAAAAGAAATAAAAGGCGTTCAGATTGGAAAAGAATAAGTGAAACTGTCTTACTTGCAGATAACTATATATAGAAAATTCTAAAAACTCCATCAAAAAACTATGAGTTCAGCGAAGTTACATAATACATGATCAATGTACAAAAAACAGTTATATTTCTGTGTGCTAGTACTGAACAATTCAAAAATGATCTTAATAAACAACTAATGTTGGAGCATTAGTATTGTTGGTTGTTCAGTGTGCTAGTACTGAACAATTCAAAAATGATCTTAAGAAAAAAAATAATAAAATGCCTAGGAATAAATCTAACAAAAAAGTATAGGTTTTGTACACTTAAAACTATAAAATATTGCTGAGGGAAATTAAAGATCTAAGTAGGGCTTCCCTGGTGGTGCAGTGGTTGAGAGTCCGCCTGCTGATGCAGGGGACACGGGTTCGTGCCCTGGTCTGGGAAGATCCCACATGCCACGGAGCGGCTGGGCCCGTGAGCCATGGCCGCTGAGCCTGCACGTCCGGAGCCTGTGCTCCGCAACGGGAGAGGCCACAACAGTGAGAGGCCCGCGTACCGAAAAAAACAAACAAACAAAAACAAATAGTACACATGGAGCTGGGATTTGAACTCAATGACGTGAATTTTGAATCGTTCTCTTACCTCTCATGACTGTGCTTTTCTATCTGTAAAAGGAAGTTCTTGCCACTTTTAGACATATTCTATGAATTTACTTGATCAACATTTTAGCTTTATTGGTATTGGGACAATTTTCAATGTGTCCAACACTCGGGTTGGATATCATCAAAGAATCAGGAGAAAGGGAGCAGGAGAAAAGTTTCAGCGCTCTTCAGCAAGGGCTGTAAGGGGTCCTGCTTAAAGTCTGTATGACATCACAGTCTTGTTCAACAAACCCCAGACTGCTAGAACCTGTAGAAAATTGAAAAGGATTAAGTAGGGACAGATAAAATGAAGACTTTAAACAGATTTTAAGCTCATGGGATTTGTTATCTCAGAAATAGTACAGCTTCTACTGACATAAAACTTTCTTAAAAAAATTAAATTAGGTACATTTATTAATATCCTAATGGAAACAAGGGACACTCACTGTTCTGAAGGGTATTCTTAATCTTTTGTGGGTCCTCCTGCCCTCTGCCCTCCTTATTTTCAGAGTTCTGAGGAACATGGTCGAAGTCTGACCTGAGACATTAGGGGATGTGACAAAAGATGTGCTTTCTCTGCACGAGGGTATATAGGTATTTAGGGGCTCTTAACATACTATCAAAAATTTTAATTGTAATACAGACTACACTTATGTGGATAAAGAAACATGTATGTAGGGCTTCCCTGGTGGCGCAGTGGTTAAGAATCCACCTGCCAACGCAGAGGACAGGGGTTCGAGCCCTGGTCCGGAAAGATCCCACATTCCGCGGAGCAACTAAGCCCGCGAGCCACGGCTACCGAGCCTGCGCTCTAGAGCCAGCAAGCCGCAACTACTCCGCGCGCCCGGAGCCCGTGCTCCGCAACAAGAGAAGCCACCACAATGAGAAGCCCACGCACTGCAAAGAAGAGTAGCCCCCACTCGCTGCAACTAGAGAAAGCCCACGTGCAGCAACAAAGACCCAACACAGCCAAAAATACATAAAAATAAAATTTTTTAAAAAAGAAACATATATGTAGATTTGCAAAGAGGAGTTAACTGGATTCTTTTTTCAGCAATACTTTGCAAATAATAGATCTTAAATATACAACACATGTTGGCAAAATAAATAACAGTTGTTTGCTGTTTCTTCAATGATCATATTGTAATGTCAATGGGAGGTTGTCACCCTGAGTGTGAGAATTTCTAGCTACAAACTGTTGCATGTGTAGCAAATAGGGATCTGCACAAAATAGATTTTAAAAATCACTAAATATACGTAAAGGAGTAGCCAACTAAATATTCCATGTATAATTTCTTCTCCTTTATTTTAAAGGGAATATTTATGGAACCCACATATCTGTTTATTTTTTTGGCCGCAGTGCACAGCTTGCAGGATCTTACTTCCCAGACCGGGGATCGAACCTAGGCCCTGGCAGGGAAAGCCCTGAGCGCTAACCACTAGACAGCCAGGGAATTCCCTCAAAACCACATATCTTGAATCTGTATTTTTTGGTACTGTTCTCATTTTTCATAAAATTCACTAGAGGTCATTCATGAAATATAAATTAAATTATATCATTATAGGTAATTTCAAATATGTAAAAGTATAATTCACAATAAGTTGTTTGTCAAACAGTATATTTTAGCTTTGTAAATATGACCATGGTTGGTATACTACATATCAATCTTCATTTGAAGTTTGCAAAGATAGCCCAACTGTTAAAAATCTATTAATGTGATATACCACCTTAAGAAATTAAAGGAGGAAAAACTGATCATCTGATAGATGCTGAAAAAGCATTAAATAAAATTCAACATTGATTAGTGATTAAAAATTACTGTTAAGAAACTAGGCAGAAAAAGAACATTATTAACTTAATGAAAGGTAATTTTCAAAAAGTAAACTTATTGGTGAAATTTTTAAAAGCATTTCTATTAAAGTGAAGAAAAGCGTAAGGAATCCCTCAATCTTTGCTTCTTTTTGCCTTTGTCCTGGAGGTTCTGCCAGAGAAATAAGAGGAGAAAAAGGGTATCATCATTCATTTGGTGAGAGGGAAGGACCAAAGAAGGATTTCTAGAGAATGGAGGACCAGAAGACACACTGTGGGTTTCACCTTCAAGCTGTGTCACAGGCTTTCTGGACACCTGCCCACAGCTGCCTTCCCTTTAACTCTGTGCTTTCTCTTCTGCTTCTTAAGCCCCTGTCCCTCCCCACACCTAATATCCAACCCATCACCCAGCCAGCAGTCCTGCTTGTGGCTTGCTTCTCCTTTCAGCAGCTCAGGGAAAACTCCGAGGGCCAAGAACTGCCTCATCCCGAGACGCCGTCCCTCACTGTGGATCCTGAGCATTTCAGCTCCATGCACCTGCAGACCTGGCCTCTTTCTCTCTTCCATCTCAGCAAGGACTTAGGATCAGAATTTGCTTCCTCTTTAAGCTTTATCTTTAGCTATTAAAAACATATGAACTTGCAATTTATGCTTCCTTTACCCTACTTGAGATGTTGCTTTTCGATATCTGGCATCTTTCCTGTGGATGATGGTAGGATGAAGTTCTCCAGTGATGTTATCTGCCTCTCAGACTCATCTGTGGAATGAGTTTAAGTGTTTTTCATCACTCTCTGGCTTGGGTCTCAATAATAGCACTGTCTTGAAGTATGTTTTGGTCTTGGTTTCCCCCATAGTCCAAAAACATGGTGAACACACACACTCTTGACTTAGTCCACAAAATGCATATTGGGGCTTGGGACGTCTTTTCATTTACTTCTGTGTTTGGACAGATACACAAGGATTGATTATATCTTCTACAAACTTCACAATTTTCCTCTGACCTTTATTTATTCCTACATAGGAACCAAATGGATTAAATTTTTACTTCCTCCTTTGAAATTTATTCTCCTAAAGCTTGAGGAGTTTTAACCAGGAAAATACTTTAAGGCCAGTGGGATACTGAGTTAGCAAAGAAGACTAACGGAGAAGGTTTCTTTATTATTGGAAACTCAACACTGGTTATTTGACGTTTATAATGTGCATCCTGCCTGCCTCCAGAAAGATCTGAGATGGCATACAATAAAGCAGGCAGGCAGAAGGGAAAGCAGGCGAGCAGGGATTCTGTGTGGCAGTCTGGGACAGGCAAATTCAGCTACAGCAACTTAATGGCACCTTGGCTTACAAAGGCCCTGTAGTTTATACACTGAGTACTTGTCCTAGTACTTTGGAAAGGCCACCCCAGTGATAGGCTAGCTAGATATCTATAGAAGAACAACTTCTTCCTCAGCCCAGAGTTCTCATATGTGTATTGCTGTATGTGCTTTGTATCTTGTCCTTCTTTTTAGTAAATATTTTGTCTCTCTAGCTATAGAAGTTGTACCTACAGCAAGGCCGTGCACAAGGAACTGAGCTATTACAACACAAGTCAGTGAGATTCTCCTCGTGTGCTTTAGGGAAGGAAAGAACAGTTGGAGCATTAGTATTGTTGGTATGTCACGTTACTCTGTCCCTTGACAGTATTTCCCCATGGCTCCTAAAATCAGGGACCAATAATTCTACTGGTACCTGTTGCAGAAGGTCATCTTTTTGAATGCGTCCCTGAGCTCTGGGCTCCGGAAAGCATATATGAAGGGGTCAATGACGGCGTTACACATGATCAACACACCGTTCACCTGGAAGAGGGACATGTAGCAGGCACAGTAGGGGTCAGCTGGGCAGAATGTCATCAAGAGGACATGAAGGACAAAGGGCGCCCAACAGAAAATGAAGACCCCGAGCAGAACAGTCAGTGTGACAGCCCCTCTCATGTTGGCTCTGGGAAGCGTGGAGGTCCTCCTGGCGTGGGAGCGGGCCAGCAGGAACATGTGCAGGTAGAGGCACAGGATGAAGGCCAGCATCAGCGGGAACAACGCTGTGAAGGCGATCACCGTGGGGACATGATGGGAAAAGGTCACAATGGTGATGCCGCTGCCCATGCAGCACGTCCAGATGACCATCAGGACGACAAGGGCACGGCGCGGGGTCACGATGCGGTGGTACCTCAGAGCGTGGAAGATTGTGATGTAGCGGTCAGCGGCGATCACAGACAGGCTGCAAATTGAGCCAAGGAGGGAGAGGATGAACAGGGAGTCCACCACGTCGTCTGCTGTGGTTTCAAAACTGCCTTGAGGCTCGAGGTAACCCATGTTTCTGAACATGATCAGGATGTTTTCCAAGATCTTGTACAGGCTGCCCAGCATATCGGAAATAGCCAAGCTGCAGATGAAAAAGTACATGGGTGACTGAAGATTCTTATTCTTGATCACAGTCAGAAGGACCATCAGATTCTCCAAAACCCCAACAATGGATATCGTGAAAAATATCTCTTCTGGCAAAACCACAGGAGGACAGTCTGAATTATTTCTTGCTGTACTGTTGATGCTTTCATACAGGTTGATAATGTGTTTCATCTCTCCTGCACGTGGTTAAGACAGGGATGTTACTGGGACTTGACAGAAAATTTGATTGATTCTTCAGAATCTTTTCTTCTCTGTAGTTCTTGCTGAAGACCTGAGGTGAAAACCACACAGTCACCTAAAAAAGTGTATGTAGGAATATCAGTTGTAAAATAGATCACAAAATAAAAACAAGCCATGTTAGCTTTGAGGAAGCTCTATTGCCTCTGCAAAATATAATGGTGGAATATTTAAATAAAACAATTTACTGGACCCTCATCTTTTTAAAAATCTTTCCTAAATATATTTTTATTTTTAATTGAAGTATAGTTGATTTACAATGTTTTGTTAGTTTCAGGTGTACAGCAAAATGATTCAGTTATATATATGTGTGTATATATATATTATTTTTCATACTCTTTTGTTTATTTTCTATATAGTAACGTATACCTGATAATCCCAAACTCCTTTTATTCCTCCCCACTTTCCCCCTTGGTCACCGTAAGTTTCTTTTCTATGTCTGTGAGCCTGTTTCTGTTTTGTAAGTTCATTTATATCATGTTTTTAGATTCCACATATAAATGATATCATATTTGTCTTCCTCTGTCTGACTTACTTCACTTTGTATGATAATCTCTAGTTCCATCCACATTGCCGCAAATGACATTATTTCATTCTTTTTTATGGCTGAGTAATATTCCATTGTATATATATACCACATCTTTTTTATCCATTCATCTGTTGATGGACACTTAGGTTGCTTCCATGTCTTGGCTATTATAAATAGTGCTGCTATGAATATTGGGGTGCATGTATCTTTTTGAATGAGAGCTTTCATCTTTTCCAGATATATGTGCAGGAGTGGGACTGCTGGATCATATGGCAACTCTATTTTTAGTTTTTTAAGGAACCTCCATACTGTTCTCCATAGTGGCTGCACCAATTCCCACCAACAGTGTAGGAGGGTTCCCTTTCCTCCACACCCTCTCCAGCATTTATTATTTGTAGACTTTTTAATGATGGCCATTCTGACTGGTGTGAGGTGACACCTCATTGTACTTTGGTTTGCATTTCTCTAATAATTAGTGACGATGAACACTTTTTCATGTGCGTGTCAGCCATCTGTATGTCTCCTTTGGAGAAATATCTACTTAGGCCTTCTGCCTATTTTTTGATTCAGTTGTTTGGGTTTTTTTTGCTATTTAGTTGTATGAACTGTTCGGTTTTTTTTTTTGGCTGCGTTAGGTCTTCGTTCCTGCACATGGGCTTTCTCTAGTTGTGGCGAGCGGGGGCTACTCTTCGCTGTGGTGCACAGGCTTCTCATTGCAGTGGCTTCTCTTGTTACAGAGCACGAGCTCTAGGGCGCGAGGGCTTCAGTAGTTGTGGTGCACGGCCTTAGGTGCTCCGCGGCATGTGGGATCTTCCCAGACCAGGGCTTAAACCTGTGTCTCCTTCATTGGCAGGTGGATTCTTAACCACTGCGCCACCAGGGAAGCCCTGTTCGTATGTTTTTGAAATTAAACCCTTGTTGGTCATATTGTTTGCAAGTATTTTCTCCCATTCTCTAGGTTGTCTTTTCATTTCGTTTATGGTTTCCTTTGCTGTGCAAAAGCTTGTAAGTTTAATTAGGTCCCATTTGTTTATTTTTGCTTTTATTTCTTTTGCCTTAGGAGACTGATCTAAGAAAGCATTGCTACAATTTATGTCAGACAATGTTTTGCCTATGTTCTCTTCTAGGAGTTTTATGGTGTCATGTCTTATATTTAAGTCTTTAAGCCTTTTTGAGTTTATTTTAGTGTATGGTGTGAAGGTGTGTTCTAACTTCATTGATTTACATGCATCTGTCCAGCTTTTCCAACACCACTTGCTAAATAGACTGTCTTTTCTCCACTGTTTTCTCCTTTGTCAAAGATTAATTGACTGTAGGTGTGTGAGTTTATTTCTAGGCTCTCTATTCTGTTCCATGGATTCATATATCTGTTTTTGTGCCAATACCACATTTTTTATTACTGTAGCTTTATAGCATTGTCTGAAGTCTGGGAGTGTTATGCTGTAAGCTTTGTTCTTTTTCCTCAGGATTGCTTTGGCAATTCTGGGTCTTTTGGGGTTCCATATAAATTTTAGGAATATTTCTCTAGTTCAGTGAAAAATGTCATGGGTAATTTGATAGGGATTGCATTAAATCTGTAGATTGCTTTGGGTAGTATGACCATTTTAACAATACTAATTCTTCCAATTCAGGAGCATGGGATATCTTTCTATTTCTTTGAGTCATCTTTAGTTTCCTTTATCAATGTTTTATAGTTCTCAGCTTGTAAGTCTTTCACCTCCTTGGTCAGGTTTAGTCCTAGGTATTTTATTTTATTTTATTTTATTTTGGACACATATTTAAAAGGGATTTTTTAAAAGTTTCTCTTTCTGATATTTCATTGTTAGTGTAAAGAAATGCAACAGATTTCTGTTTGTTAATCTTGTATCCTGCTACCTTTCTGAATTCACTTATCAGTTCTAATAGTTTTTGTGTGGAGTATTTAGGTTTTCTTTACAGAGTGTCCTGTCATCTGCATATAATGACAATTTTACCTCTTCCCTTCCAATTTGGATATTTTTAATTTCTTTTTCTTGTCTAATTGTTGTGGCTAGGATTTCCAATACTATGTTGAATAGGAGTGCTGAGAGAGAGCATCTTTGTCTTGTTCCATAATTTGGTGGGAAGGCTTTCAGCTTTTCACCATTGAGTATTATGTTGGCTGTGGGTTTGTCATAAATAGCTTTTATTATGTTGAGGTATGTACCCTCTGCACCCACTTTGGCAAGAGTTTTTCTCATGAATGGATGATGAATTTTATCAAATGCCTTTTCTGCATCTATTGAGATGATCATGTGGTTTTTGTCTTTTGTTGATGTGGTGTATCACATTAATTGATTTGTGTGTGTTGAGCCATCCTTGTGACCCTTGGGATGAATCCAGCTTGATTGTGGTGTATGATCCTTTTTATGTGTTGTTGGATTCAGTTTGCTAATATTTTGTTGAAGATTTTTGTGTCTGTATTCATCAAAGATATTGGCTTGTAATTTTCTTTTTTGGTAGTCTCTTTGTCTGGTTTTGGTATCAGGGTGATGGTGGCTTCATAGAATGACTTTGGGAGGGTGCCCTCCTCTTCAGTCTTTTGGAAGAGTTTGACAAGGATCAGTATAAGTTCTTCTTTGTTTGTTTGGTAGGCTTCCCCAGTGAAGCCATCTGGTTCTGGACTTTTGTTTACATGGAGGTTTCTTTTTTTGCGTTATGCGGGCCTCTCACTGTTGTGGCCTCCCCCACTGCGGAGCACAGGCTCCGGACACGCAGGCTCAGCGGCCATGGCTCACAGGCCCAGCCGCTCCACGGCATGTGGGATCTTCCCGGACCGGGGCACGAACCTGTGTCCCCTGCATCAGCAGGCGGACTCTCAACCACTGTGCCACCAGGGAAGCCCTACAGGGAGTTTTTTTTTTTTTAATTACAGATTTTATTTCACTTCTAGTTATTGGTCTGTTCAAATTATCTATTTCTTGATTCAGTTTTGGTGGGCTGTATGTTTCTAGAAACTTGTCCATTTCTTCTAGGTTGTCCAATTTGTTGGCATATAACTCTTCACAGTATTCTTTTTTGTTTTTTTGTATTTCTGCCATATTTGTTGTTATTTCTCCTCTTTCATTTGTTATCTTGTTTATTTGGGTCCACTATTTTCTTCTTGGTGAGCCTGGCCAGAGGCTTGTCAATTTTGTTTATCTTTTCAAAAAACCACCTCTTGGTTTTATTGATCTTTTCTGTTGTTTTGATCTCTTATTTATTTCCTCTCCAATATTTATTATTTCATTTCTTCTGCTGACTTTGGGTTTTGTTTGTTCTTCTTTTTCTAATTCTTTTAGGTGGTCATTTAAGTTGTTTATTTTAGATTTTTATTGTTTTTTGAGGAAGGCCTGTATTGCTATGAGCTTCCCTCTTAGGATGGCTTTTGCTGCATCCCATAGATTTGGTATGGTTGTGTTTCCATTATCATTTGTCTCAAGGTATTTCTTTATTTCCTCTTTGATTTCATCATTGACCCATTGGTTTTTTGGTAGCATGTTGTTTAGTCTCCATGTAATTTTTTTTCCTCATTTCTCTTTCTGTGGTTGATTTCTTGTTTCATGCTAGTGTGGTCAGAAAAGACTCTTGAAACAATTTCTAGCCTCTTAAATTTGTTGAGGCTTTTTTGTGTCCTAGTATGTCATCTATCCTAGAGAATGTTCCATGTGGACTTGAAAAGAATGTGTATTATGGTTGTTTTTTGTTTTTGTTTTTATTTTTTGGATGTAGTGTCCTGAAGATGTCAATTAAGTCTAACTGTTCTGTTGTATCCTTTAGGATCTCTGTTGCCTTACTGATTTTCTGACTGGAAGATCTGTCCATTGATGTCAGTGGGGTGTTAAAGTCTCCTACTATTATTGTATTCCCATCAGTTCCTCCCTTTGTCTGTTAGTATTTTATGTATTTAAGTGCTTCTATATTGAGTGCATATATGTTAATGAGTGTAATATCCTCTTCTTGTATTGATCCTTTTGTTATTATATAGTTGGAACCTCACCTTAACTGCTCTGTGAAAACATATTTAGTGGAATTTTGAGCCTAGAGATAAAGATTATCCTGTGCTTCTCCCCTTTCGCTCCTTATCTTTCTCCTGAATCCAATTGCATGTAAAGTGGGTTAGAACAAGTAAAGAAGTAAATATTCAGAACAGGAAAGCACACGGTCACCCTTCCTCAACTTGGAGGTGGTGGTGGGTTCCATGAATTGACAGGATGTTTAGGTCCTTTCTTTCCACTGCTTGCCTTTCTGGGTCACTGCCTGACCCTACAGCTTATGGAAAAGGCAAAGATGTTGATGTACTATTCCCATAGTTGATGGTGCAATATGTGTTTTCACTTCTGTTTCAAAGGGAGAACTCACAGATTTCATTTCCATATTTTAGAGTAAAAATATATTTGATTTGGTAATACTGTTTATAAATTTGTTTTCTAATTTGGTGGAGCCATAGACTACTATGGATGCTCAAATACTATTAAGAAACTACCCCAGGGCTTCCCTGGTGGCACAGTGGTTAAGAATCCACCTGCAGACAAATCCTCATGGCGGCGGTGGCGCCTGTTTGGGTGCGGCGCTGGAGTAACTGAGCTGCTAGCTTGGCGGCCGAGCGTCGAGCTCCAGCCCGGTCTCCGCGTGCCCCCCGGGCTCCGCACCCCTGATGTTGCGCGGGCACCGAGCCCGCCCGGCCTGGACAATGGTGAAGTATTTCCTGGGCCAGAGCGTGCTCTGGAGTTCCTGGGACCAAGTGTTCGCTGCCTTCTGGCAGCGGTACCCGAATCCCTATAGCAAACATGTCTTGACGGAAGACATAGTGCACCGGGAGGTGACCCCTGACCAGAAGCTCCTGTCCCGGCGACTCCTGACCAAGACGAACAGGATGCCCCGCTGGGCTGAGCGACTATTTCCTGCCAATGTTGCTCACTCAGTGTACATCCTGGAGGATTCTATTGTGGACCCACAGAACCAGACCATGACCACCTTCACCTGGAACATCAACCATGCCCGGCTGATGGTGGTAGAGGAACGATGTGTTTACCGTGTGAACTCTGATAACAGCGGCTGGACCGAAATCTGCCGGGAAGCCTGGGTCTCCTCTAGCTTGTTCGGCGTCTCCAGAGCTGTCCAGGAATTTGGTCTCGCCCAGTTCAAAAGCAACGTGACCAAGACTATGAAGGGTTTTGAATACATCTTGGCCAAGCTGCAAGGTGAGGCCCCTCCCAAAACCCTTGTTGAAACAGCCAAGGAAGCCAAGGAGAAGGCCAAGGAAACGGCACTGACAGCTACAGAGAAGGCCAAGGACCTTGCCAGCAAGGCAGCCACCAAGAAGCAGCAGCAGCAGCAGCAGCAGTTTATGTAGCCAGCCCAGGCCCTGGGGCCGCAGCACAGCAGACCACTTGCTCCAGTCCCTGTGCTCTTTCCTCCTTGTGCTTTATTATTAAAAGTCAGCTTCCAGCCCTGTCTACTGTCTGGGTGGTGGGCTGGGGGTGGGTGTGTTGTTTGGCCTCTCCAGCACACCAGGCCGTTACCCATGTCTGAGCTGGGCCTGCTTATTCCTGCATCAGGTGGCTGAAGATAGAGGTACAGTGACTTGCGTAGGGTCACGTCCAGGTGAAGTGGTCATAAACGCTAGACTGTAAGCTCCATGAGGGCAGGGACCTTTGTTTTATTTTCTGATGTGTCCCAAGTACCTGAAACAAAATCTTGCACATAACAGACACTCAATAAATACTTGTTGAATTCAAAAAAAAAAGAATCCACCTGCCAACGCAGGGGACACGGGTTTGAGCCCTGGTCCAGGCAGATCCCACATGCCACGGAGGAACTAAGCCCGTGCACCACAACTACTGAAGCCCGTGTGCCATGCTCCGCAATAAGAGAAGCCACTGCAATGAGAAGCCTGCACACCGCAAGGAAGACCCAACGCAGCCAAAAATAAAACTAAATAAAATAAATTAAAAAAAAAAAAGAAACTACCCCAGTTTAACATTCAATATAAGAGGTAAAGTTAAATTATTCTTCATAATAGGAGAATATAATGGGTGTTTTAAAAGTTTTGGCTATTTCTTTAAAAAAAGGAATGTGTCTGGTAAACATTAAAAGCAAAACAACATTAACTATTTATAAGATCTTTAGTAGAAAATGAAAACAATCCAGTTTGTGCTCTTTATCACCTAACAAAATATTATAACTTCATTTTTCAGATTCTATGGGAAAAAAGTACCAAATGGGTGATTCTTTTCCAAATTAATAGTGGAACTCTTACATTCCTTGAGACAGCAACCATCTTTACTTTTCCCACTTGTCTCTGAAAATGCCTTTTAGACCACTGAGGTCTGGACTTCAGTGAGCGCTGAATCATGGCTTCAATGCCACTGCCAGGGAGGGTGGTGCTCCCCAGAGTGCTTTCAGTCGGTGAAAACAATTGCTAAAATGATGGCCAAACAAAGCATTTTAGAAAATGACACCAAAAATTATTATCCCGCAATAAAGAGAGGATCAATGTATTCTTAAACCAGCAGGTGTTTTGGTTTTGATTGTGTTTTTTTGTTTTTCTTTTTGCTTCCTGCTGATTCTGGCCTTGCTATGAGTGTGAGGTTGTCAACTGATTAGCTCTTGTGCACACCCCCAAGGAGGTCACACTCAGTGTGGAGCTTGACGGTGGCCAAGTCTTGGTTTGTAGAGTGATCTTTTACATTTCAATCCTTCTTACATTATTTTTCACCTCCAGGATTAATTCCTTGTCTGAAGACCAAGCTCTTTGATCTTGAGCGTCAGTAACCAGGGTCTAGAAGTCTCCATCTCTGTCTATGGTGTTGCCCTGGGAGTCATTGAGGGGGAAGGGGCATAATGGAGGAGGACCAGAATCTGACCCAGCAACAACTTTTGTTCACTCATTTGGCTTGAGGGGTAGGTTTTGGGCACAAAGAAGAGAATTGGGAGCAACAATAATCACATAAGGACCACAAAAAGCAAAACTGACTTCTGGTTTGGGGCTGGGTCTTGAGGAACACAAGTCACCAGAGTTAATGGCATCACAGGGCAAATGAATGTGGCTCCAACAACTGTTATGCGGCATACCTGGGCCGATGTTGTTTGCAAAAGCAAAGGGAGCACGGGCAACTGTAAAATGAGATTTTTATACTGATTATTGTCTTTGACCAGAAAATGTAAAAAATCTAATTTTCATATTTTTGCAGGGCTCTAAGAGAAAGGTGAAGGCTTTATTATTTGTTATTAAATTCCTGTTATGTGCCAACCGGTACAATGCCACGTGCTGTGCATGGCATCTTATTTTAATCCTCTTGTCAACAGTATAAGGTAGTCTTATTTTCCCCAATTTGCATCTGAGGAATTGAGGCAGAAAGGCCAAGATACTGGCTTGAAGTTCCATAAGCTATAAGAGGCAGAGTTGGAATTTAAATCAAGGTCTGTTTGGCTCCAGAGATGAGTATCTGCTAAAAGAAATCACTTAATCTTAGTGCTTCTATAAATATTTATCTGATAAGGAATTTTTATTGGCTTTAGTAGAAATGAAAATAAAATAACTTAAAAACCTTAAACCTGTACATATGACCAAGTCAGGATTGTTTTTCCAATTCTCTCTCAAAGATTATTAAAGAAATTCAGAGAAGAGCAAGGCCCCGCAATCCCCTCCTTTAGTTGAGAAGGGAGAGTGATGGCGCGAGGCCTTGAGTAGAAGGGCTGCAGGCATCATGGAGATGGTGGGCAGTTTGAGGGGCTCCCCTGAACCTTTCTGGAGACAAGTCAGCAACACTGTGCCCGTGTTCTCTGTGCTCCTGGGGGTTGTTGTATGGCTCTTTGGGAGAACAGCTGGGAAGGAGGGTAACATGGCTTATTTTTCTGTTGAGTGGATAAGTGGTTTTTGTTATAGGGCTTCCAGGCTTTTCCAGCTGATGGAGTTTTAGAACCTAGGCTTCAGAGAGAGCCAGTGAGGAACTGAGGTCTGGGTTCCCAGGAAAGGTTTTTCCCAGAAACTTTTCAAACCCCCTCCTCTTGGGTTTTTAGGGAGGCTTCATTACACAGGCACAGTTGATTGAATCACTGGCCATTGGTGATTGACTCAACCTCCAGCCCCTCAGGGGTGGAGTTGGGTTCCCTGGCAACTAGCCCCCATCCTTAGGTTACCAGCTTTCTAAAAGTCACCTCATTAACATAACAGAAGACAACTTGATTGTTCTCCCCACTTAGAGAATTCCAGCTGTCTTATGAGCTCTGTGCCAGAAAAGAGGAGGAAGACCAAATGCATGTCTCTTATTATAAATCACAATGCCACAGGGCTGCTGTCTGCATCCCAGGTCTGTGCTGCCCTCTGTTTTCACTAGATGCATGTAACATTTTTATTTCATTTTTGAATAGGTACTGCAGTCATATATATTTATATACGTATATTTGTGTATGTGTAGATATGCATAAATAGTAAAAAGTCTCCCTCCCAACCCTCTATCCTGTGTGCCATTACCACTCCTCAAAGAGGTGATCTATCTTCTGGAGTTTCTTTATGCCCATAAAAGAAAATAGGAGTATGTGCATCTTCTCCCAGGTATTAGTTAGGGTGAAGGGGAGAGGCAACAAGAGCAACAGGGGAGCCTTCAGGCTGTGAGGCAGGTCTGCCTCCTGGGGGCAAATAAGAGGAAGAAAGGGGGAGTCTCAGACCACAGCACAGATCTGGGAAGTTTTGACCTGGCCAGTGGGGAGTCCTTGAGCCAGCTGCCAATTAGAGGAATCCTAGCTCCAACAGAAATAGACTGTGCCCAGTCATGGACTGGGGGCAGCCTGGAGGAAATAGGACCTCAGTAGGAACATGGTGGGATCCAGACACAGAGCGCTGGGCACCAGTCAGCCCTACTTCCCACAGCAGATCTGAGAGGCCCATTTCCATGGCCAGCATGATCCCCTGCCCTTTGTGTTCAACAGGCAGTGTATTGTACATAGTGTTTTGTACCTTGTTTCATCTTGGAGACTTCCCACAAAGTAGATGGATCACTTTCTCATTCTTTCTCCTCCTCCTCCTTCTTCCTTTTTTAAAAAACCACTACATGGTATTCCATTGGGTGGATATGTCCTAAGTTATTTAATCTGTGTGTATTGATAGTCACTTGTGTTGTTTCAGACATTTTGCTGTATAAAGGATGCTGTAATGAGTAATCATGTAAGTATATAATTTCTCATGTGCATAATGAATTGGATAAGTTCACAGAAAAGGAATTGTTGAGTGAAAGTGTATATGCATCACTGGTCTTCATAGATATTGTCGAACTGCCTTCCAGAGGGGTTGTGTCAATTTACATCCTCACCAGCAGAGCACTTTCCCCCCATAGCCTCCTAAATACAGGGTTATCAAACTTTTTGATCATTGCCAACAAAACACCTGGTAGGTTTTGGTCTACATACTTGCCATGCATGTTGTTACCTCCCTCTGTGTTACTCTGATATCCCATCTCGGGCAGACTCTCCACTGCTCTTGTGCTCTCAGGGCATTTGAGACTTTCTGATCTTACTTCCTACTTCTGTCTCAGTGCCGACAAACACACCAGACCCATCCTCCCTCGACATGTGGCTGAAAGAGCCACCCAGAATTTCCTGTTTGGGTACAAACTGTCCTTATAACTGATTTCTATTTCTTGGTCTTAAATTCAAAAACAGAAGAAAAAGAGTGGAAAAAATGAGTAGTGAAATAAGCTAAAGATGATCCAGTAAAAAAAGGAAAGATGAAAAATAGGGGGGAGGGGGAAGGGTAAGCTGGGACAAAGTGAGAGAGTGGCATGGACATATATACACTACCAAATGTAAAATAGATAGCTAGTGGGAAGCAGCCACATAGCACGGGGAGATCAGCTTGGTGCTTTGTGACCACCTAGAAGGGTGGGATAGGGAGGGTGGGACGGAGGGAGACACAAGAGGGAAGAGATATGGGGATAAATGAATATATATAGCTGATTCACTTTGTTATAAAGCAGAAACTAACACACCATTGTAAAGCAATTGTACTCCAATAAGATGTTAAATAAAAAAAAAAGAAAGAAAGAAAAATAGGAAACAACAGTAAAATCTTAAAAACCAACATGCAGGAACAGGTTAGGGTTTACATACATTTAAAGTAGCTGAATGGTAGACTTTGTCTTGAATGGACCAGTTTACCTTAGTGTCGGGTTGTGGGGGGGTCAGTGTCCTCCGGCATGTTCTAAGTATTTTGAATATTACTCTGATTGCATGTTAAGATGAAGTCCACTGAAATGTTGGAAGCCACGCTTCCGAAAGGGAAGAGTTATTTGGATTTTCACCAGAGCTTAGTGGCTCTGGCTGAAACTTAAACCATGGAGGGTGAAGCACAGGAATGGGGCAGGGTGGAGGATGTGGGTTGGTCCGGGAGCTTCCTGCTTCCCCTCGAGCAGACTCCCCAACCTCCCTGCTCCCCAGCACCCAACTCCACTCAGCACTGGCACTCCTGGCAGGAGTCTGTGTGATGGTTGGAATGTGTGTAACCTATCAGCTGTCTTACCAAGGCACTTGCCTGCTTGCCCCAAGGAGCTGAGCACCTGCCAGTCCACACCTTCAATCCCAGGTGTTTGACTTGAATAGAGCAGAACACTTTGAAGGACTTCTCATAAAAGTAATTGAACTAGTGAACAAATTGAAAAGATTCTGCTTTTTGTGAGGGACTTTGTAAGTGATGGGAATCTTCAGTCTGTGTGGGGGGTACCCCTTTCCCCTGGCACCTTTCTACTTCAGTGACTGTGCCTTTTATCTTCATTTGCATTGTATAATGTAACTGGAGAAAAATCAATACTCAATTAATTAGTTGTGTGTATAAAACTCAAAATCTCCTATTTTGTTAGTAATTCAATTGAGTTTTCCCTGGCCAGCGAGACAACACATTTATATCAAACTCCAAAGTACATAAAAATGGTAAGGACAGCCAAGTGACAGTTGAGACTAGGTGAGATTACTGTTACCTTAAAGGGGAGGAGGGGGAAGCAAAAGCTATGATAATTAATATAAAGCCCCCTTTTTTTCAACTGATGGGAAAGACAAGCAAAAAATATCTCTTAGTGAAAACATTCTCAGCAGCATACCTGACAAGCTTAGGTGTCTCCAAGGCCCTTCTGCTTCAGCAACTCAATTCTGCTGCTCATTGTAAATACTGATAGGGCTCTAAAGTAAAGTTAGCAAATCAAGGAGCTTCAACATGGAAGTTCTCTACGCTTCAGGTGATTCTAAGGGAAGAAAATGCACACTGGGAAAGAATCACTTCTCTGACTCTTAGTAACAGTCCTAGCATTCTTCAGATTCCTCACTACCCCACACACCTGCAGTGTAACATGCATCACTTTGGGCCATCTGTCAATCATACAAATAAATTAATTCCAGAAGGCTGCAAAGAATTAAACCAAGGAATAAATCAGGCTAAGCCTTCACAAACCACTCCACAGCAATCAACAGTCTTCGTGTCTAAAAAGCATCAGCTCAGTGTCAGTGGAAAGGCTGAATCACTGAAGTGGAGGGGCTGAGTTTGTAGGATATTTAGATCTGCCACCTTGTTTAACTATATTCCAGAGAAATGGTGCACTTTTCTGGCAAGAGAGCTAGATATGTTCATAAGAATACAGTTGAAGACGCTCACCAGAGAAATAATCATCGAAATCAAGAAAAAGCATCAAAGAAATAGATATCCTTAAGCCTTGTCATATTCAGCTCCCCCACATGCACATGGGGACAAGACTACTTAGTTCAGAGCTCTTGCGTTACGTTTGGGTTATATATGACACTACATGTAAATAGTGCACTACGTGCACTACATGCATGCCCAGAGCCAGGCATGCAGTGTGGGCTCCATAAAGGAGTTCTCACTGTCTACAGAATAAAATCCCATTTTTAAGGCACTTGGCATTTACGGCTGTCTACAATCTGTCCCAGGCTAACGTTTTCTTGCCATGTTTCCCAGTATTCTATGTAGAACCCACCTTCCAGCCCAGTTTTCTTATCATCTCCAGGAAGCTTAGCACATTTTTACTTCGACATTTTTACTATTGTCTTCCCTCTAGAATTCTGCAATCTCTCCTCTAAATCTTACTTTCGTTTTAGCCCCAAGTCAAGACCAAACGTCTAGAGTGTCTCTGCCTACCACTCAACCCAGGTGGCCTTTCTGCTCTCACGTCCTGAAGCGTGTTTTGTTCTTGCCTTGCATTTGTCATGTGGCACCCTGTGCCCGTTTGAAAGGTCAGCTTCCGGTGTTTGTGTTGTGTCTCCTGAGCAGCAGGTAACCCCCTGGGTCGGGGGCTGGTAGGTTCTCCCTCCTCCTCTCTGATCCACTTCAGTAACTCACTGAAGTGCCCAGTAACTATTTTTGATGTGTTAGAATGTGAACATCATCAATTGAATAATCAACAGTTTGTGTTTCTAGAAAGATATCTTTGGGGGAGGTATATAAAATGTGCAAGAAACAGAGTTAGTGGTTTTATTTTTTCATTGGCAGACCAAATTTCAGTTCGAATTTTGTGGGAAAATGAATGCTTCTGCTAGAGATTTTTTTGGTTTCCTCTTATTTGAAGTAGCGCCTGTAAAATGAACAGCCTCACTCTCCTCGTAGAAAGGGTGAGGGACCAGCTTCCCTAGAGTCCAGGAAAACAGCTTTATCTGCAGGAGCACGTGCCTGGCCAAAGTTCTCCTGGGCAGTAAAAACAGAAAATAATGAGACTTTTTGTGCAGGAGAGAAAGGAAGAGGGTTTTTAGAAGGGGCAAGTGACTAGCCTTTGTCAGTAGAAAGGAGTTGAAATCAGATGTCTTACTTGTTGAAAGAAAAATTGCCCAGCCTCTGGGAATGTTTACTCAGGAAGAGAAAGAGACATTGGACAGTCCTTCTCTAGGAAGAGAGAGGTGAATGTCAAATCCAGTTTTGTCCCAGAGCTCCGGGGTGGCTAGTACTCCGGGGGCTGCTGTGATGGGGTTGAAGTGCTGAGGACCTCGGGCGGTGCTCTGACAGTCCTGGGAAGCAGGCTCCGCCCTGGTTGTCCTGGGAACCACGCCCACCAGGACCAGCACCTCTGCGAGCAGGTGGAGCAGTTCCCAACAGCGGCACCAAGTGGCAGTGAGGAGTCCAGACAGTACTAGATGGACCAATGCCAGGCTCACTGTTCAGTTTAGGAGTCCGTAAACCACTGGGGTTTTAGAACATTCAGGATAGGAGGCAGCCCAGAGGAAGATACTGGCCTGTTTTCCCTACATAGCAGGCTGG